>NC_068319.1:2741938-2809438 GCF_025860055.1 Xyrauchen texanus | reverse complement strand
ACACACACACACACACACACACACACACACATATACACATACAAACACACATACATACATACACACACACACATACATAGACACACACACACATACATACATACATACAAACACTCACTCACTCACTCAGACACACACTCATACACACACACACATACATAGACACACACACACGCTCACACACACAGGCACGCACACGCTCAAACACACGCTCGCTCTCACACACGCACGCTCTCACACACGCACGCTCTCACACACGCACGCACGCACGCACACGCTCACACACACGCTCAAACGCTCATACACACACGCTCACACACGCACACACATACACGCTCACACACACTCACACACACGCTCACACACACGCTCACACACGCTCACACACACGCTCACACACGCTCACACACACGCTCACACACGCTCACACACGCTCACACACGCGCTCACACACTCACACACACTCACACACACACACTCACACACACTCACACATGTTGTGTTTCCATGTTTTATGGGGACTTTCCATAGACATAATGGTTTTTATACTGTACAAACTTTATATTCTATCCCCTAAACCTAACCCTACCCCTAAACCTAACCCTCACAGAAAACTTTCTGCATTTTTACATTTTCAAAAAACATAATTTAGTATGATTTATAAGCTGTTTTCCTCATGGGGACCGACAAAATGTCCCCACAAGGTCAAACATTTCGGGTTTTACTATCCTTATGGGGACATTTGGTCCCCACAAAGTGATAAATACACGCTCACACACTCACACACTCACACACACACAACCACACACACACACACACTCACAAACACACACACACACACACACACACATACACACTCACACACACACACACACACACTCACACACTCACACACTCACACACTCACACACTCAACACACACACACACACACACACACACACTCACACACACACACACACACATACACACTCACACACACACACACACACACACTCACACACTCACACACTCACACACTCACACACTCACACACTCACACACACTTTTCACCTTAAATCATGTTTGAAAACTTTTTGGAATGATTCATTTGTAAATATTCATGTATTCAAGGTGCAAAGATTTAACTATTTTATAACCTTTATCTTTATGGTTACACCACATGACATCTGAAAAGTAATTAAATTGTTTATTTTTTATAGTAAATGCTATAAATGTTTTTCAAAAATGTGTGAAAAAAACTTGGACTTAAAATTCACATTGCTACAAACTTAATGCGTTTTAACCGTCCTATTGCGTTCAGACTCTGCATCCACCTTTTGCATTGACGGGTCAATTTTCATCTAAAACTAGAGTTTAAGTCATTAATAATTCTTAACTGTTTATTTAAAAACCTTGATATTTTTGGCATGTTAACTGACAAATATAAAAAGTTATTTAATATGCCATTTTATTAGAAATAATAAAAATTAAGAATTTTTTTACATTTCAAAATATACATTACCTACAGCAAAACCAACGTGATACACGCGAAGACATCTTTTTTCATCAACATTTCTGTGAAAATCTATCTAAATATAACATAATATACAATTTATATTAACATCTGATGTGAGAATTTCTAGTAATTTCAATGAATTTCCTGTTACTCAAAACTGCTCAATACAACTTGCTGATCAAAAGTCACGAAAGCAACATTTTCTTCTTCAAGTAAACATCAACACAACTGAACAACTCAAGTATACAACATTAATACTTCTTTACTGTGTGTTTATGCAAACTCTATTCTGTTTACTTGCATGAACTGCTGAACGTTGATGTGTGAGTTTACTGATAGCTGGTTTTGCATCAGATGTCTGCAGAATAAAATATGGACAATTTCCTCTTTCAAACCGTATTTAGATTCATGTGCAGTAGTACCTTTGATTTAGTTTATTTGTTATGTTTGTTAAATCTGTCGTGTGTGTGTGTGTGTGTGTGTGTGTGTGTGTGTGTGTAGTCCCAGTGAGAGACATAAAAGTGTGAGAGAGAGTTTGGGAAAGAGGCAAAATGTAAGTGAAGTGTTTATAAGAAAAAAATCATAGATGTATAAAACATTTTTTTTTTTTTTAAATCCACATAATATCATATGTAAAGCCACAATTGATGCCCAGGACAAAATTAACCCACAAAAGCAAAATATGTAAGTTTTATCTTTTTAAATATTTGTATCTCTTAACCCCTTAAACTCCAGTGGATTTTTGGGCTTCTGCAATTTTTCACACTCAAATTTAAAAGTGCACCATTCACATACTGTAGAATAACAGCAAACAAATTGGCTAATTTTTTAGGGAACCGCGAAAATAAAAAATAAAAGACTACTGTATGTTTCTAATCATATGATACAGAAAAAAACTTTTGCTGTTGTCCTAAATTTGTAAACATGTCATTCTTGTTCTGTTCACTCTAATTGTATTCCACTAGATGGCAGAAAGCACTAGAAAAATCACATTTTATCACAGTATACAGATCTGACATGTAGGTGGCGCTCTAACACATTTTTGCCCTCACAGATGCGCTCGTCCATAGACATTCAGTCTAATGTTCAGTTCAGGCACCACCCCTGTTGTTTAATTGAATATCTCAATCTGGGTGTCATTAGAAAGAGATCCTCCCCTTTGTGATATATAACATTTCATCATAAATATTTGAAAACATATTTTCTGATTATGTTTTTGCATGCTTTTCCTGAATGGGACTGCATTTCTAGGAATGCAGTTGCATTCCTGAGAACGACAGCTTTCATTTGATATATGACATGTCTATTTAAGTGTGATATAAATGACTTTTATTTTTATATAAGCATTTGTACCCCATTACCTTTAGGGGGCGCTAATTGTTAACGCAAATGATTTTTAGGCCTTCTTTTGTTATTTTAAGCAACATAAATGCAGAAGTGATAGTTATTTATGAAAAGTTCAGATTATAAGCTTTCAAATGAAACCTCATATGCCCGACTTATGTATACGGAGACTTTAACGTTTAATTTTTAAGCATGAACTTTTTCCCGTGATATAGCGCCTCCTTTGGAGATTAAGGGGTTTCGTTAAAAATCTGTAGAAAAAAATAAATAGTATTGTGTGTATTTTGATAGCCTTGACAAAGTCCCAAAATTATGCTCCTGTACTAAAAATTATAATTTTTAAATAACGTATCATCGAACTCTCCCGGGTCAAAAATGCCCCGAACGCAACAGGAGGGTTAAACTAGATTTGTAACACCTTATTGATGACCCTCATATTATAATACACATATTTGTTATACCATTACATAACATTAAAATAATTTACTCACCGGTACACTATCTTGGAGATGGCTTTGTCATTTCCATCAATTAAAATGCCATCTATACATCTAAAAATAAATGGATTTCGGATTGACTGAAAAAAGATGGGCTCATCTGCTTGATAGATTGTTCCTGTGGAATACATAATATTAAAGTTATACATTCACAGAAAAAAAAAGACGCTTTCATCCAAAGCTAATAATGACGAATCAACAGAACTCAAGAGCTGCAGTAACATATGACGTCATAATCAAGCTACCTGGATACATGGCTACAATGTTTCCTTTCAGCGCGCGTCCTCGCGTCACAAACACGCCGGTTCCCGCGGACTGCAGTGAGCTGAGCTTCCTCTCGACATTAAAGCCGAGAGTCTTCAACATTACCGCACTGGAATCACAAAACTTCTCATTTTGTGCACTGCAATAAATATTCTGTGACGATGTATGAAGCAGCCGAAGCAGTTCACTTTGATTATGCAGGTCATATTTCAATAGTTCAGAGAATAAACATATCAGGGATGCGGACACTTCCTCATCCAGAATTAATTTGTCTTGGGAGCGATCCTTCACTTTACGAAGTGTTCTGCAAAAACAAAAACTCCATTAAACACGATACTAGTAGTGAAGCAAAACACGAGTGGAGCAATACAATACCTCTCATTCTTCAGCAGGTTTAAAGCTATCCAGGGAACAAATCTGTGTCTGTATGACTTCCATCTCACTTCAAACGCTTTAAAGAGAGCTTTAAACATTTTATTGATTTTATTTATATCAGAGCTTCATGTTTACTCGATACAAAAACTGTTTGCCATGCCTACTCTTACACTTGTGATGTCCGATTCTCACTAACGAGTCATTTGTAAAACGATTCTTTTAAACGATTCAGCCAAATGGTGTTGAAAAGGAAGTCCCGCCTTACATGTAAAAAGAGCCAATCACCTTTCAGATACAGACATAGCTTGTCAATCAACTCGAGAACGCGCATGCGCATTAGGTATACCAGCCTGAAAAATTGCGTTTTTTTTTTATTTATGGCAACATTGTTGTCGGATTTGAAACCCGTACTTTAATCGTAATCTTGACCACATTACCCCATTCAAGGAGATAGGAGATGTTCTTCTATGCCGCTTGTTTACATTAAAGGCTAGCCAGCTGGCTTTCAAGTTAACACAAAAACCAGTTGAACCGTAACACCGGGAGCGCCACAAAGAGGGCCGCCGACTGGACTGACTTGCCTGTAATGGGACTTTGGTTGAGCCGATTCGCATAGTTGTTCTAAGTGAATCGACTGTCAATGAGAACATCGCGTTTAACAGCGGTATTAACAAAATATATATTTCGCCACATAAAATGTGCAAATGCCGCTCCTGGACTTCTGTAAACACTTTTGGGTGATGACTTAGAAACAAGGTGTCCGATCGAACCGGAACGAACCAATTCGCTCAAATGAATCGAACTTCTCAACGTAGTTCCGCACTACCTCCATCTAGCGGTTGGGGAGACATGTTCAACAGTAGAATTAGTTAAATGTTGCTGCTCACTGTAGAAACTGCTATAAAATGCAATTTATTATCTTATCGTTTATCTAAAGTTTTCAGACAATGTCAGAGCAATCTCTAAAAATTGATTCTAAATCTTTATCGAGTACTAAGTAATTGTGATTGGCCCATCCTCAACAGCGCTGAGAAAAGTAACAGGTACCATGTGACAAAACTCACAACGTTCTGCTTCAGCAGCGGTCTGGACAATAATTTACACTTAATAATGAAACTAAAAAAACTCCAACAGCCCTCAAAATCCAAGTATACAATAGGGGGTAAAAGTAGAAAAAATAATTATTTACATAATCGTACCTGAGCAGTGGAATGCAACTTCCTTCCGGGACTCCGCCAGTTTCATAATAATAACTACTCATCGTGACACAAGGACGGTGATCATTCTGTTGTTGTTGTTGTTGTTGTTGTTGTTGTTGTTGTTGTTTTTTCTCCTTCAAACAGAAGATTTGTTTTATTTGTTTCTGTATTGTAAGTATACTAAGCTATTGAGTTGGGCTAAAATGTGTATACAAATAGTGTATACATAAGTGTAAATTTAGAAGTTATATTTTCTTTCCCCTGGAAAGTCATATATTTTGTTGTTGTTGTATAAATAAAAATAAATACATTATTATATTGTAAATATAATGTAATATATATATATATTGTTTTATTAATCTATGCATTATGGTAATTACATTTTTTCAATTTCAAGCATTTTCAGCAGTGTGAGGTTCTGTGACATGCTTATTAATCTAAAACTATTACATTTTCCCCCCAAAATCCCTCTATAATTAATAAGCATGTGGTTTTGTTAACTCAAATTAATTGAGGGACTACATGGAATAATTGCAATCATTTGTCACACTCCAGGACAATTAAAATAATCAAGAGCAGGGAACAAATTGGATAAAAAAAATTGTGAAAATTAAAAAAGAATATTCTGGGTTCAGTACAAGTTCAGCTCAATCGACAGCATTTGTGGTTTTGTGTTATTTTATATTTACTTTCTTTAAAAAAAATCTGTGTTACAGTGAGGCACTTACTATGGAAGTGAATGGGGCCAATTTTAAAAGGCAGAAATGTGAAGCGTATTATTTTATAAAAGCACTTAAATTAAATTCTTCTGTTAAAACGTATGTATTATTTGAGGTGTAAAGTCATTTGAAAGTTTTAGGGTTTATGGCGTTACATCATCTTTATGGATATACAGAAAAGGTAAGTGATTTTATCACACCAAAACGCATGTTGTTTATGTCTGTCTTGTGTTTATACTTTTGAAACAGTGAATATATTAACGTTTACAGATTGACCCCATTGACTTCCATTGTGTGTCTCACTATAGCACAGATAAAGAAAAGGAGGGATGAGTCGAAATAAAAAAAATTGGATTATCAATATGATAAAGCTTTAGGTTACGTATTGAAGCCGGAATTTCGCCTAAAATCTTGACATATAATAATCAGTGTTGGGTAAGTTACTCTAAAAAGTAATTAATTACAAACTACTAATTACATCTTCTACAGTGTAATTAGATTACTGTACTAATTACTCTCTAAAGACCCTTATCAACAATGACCAGATGAAAAATACAAGGATAGACATGAAACGGTTCTTTTTATTCTTTCAAATATATTAAATAAATTATTAATGAACTGGCCAAAGAATTTAAGAGGGCAGCGTTAAATTAGAAAACAGATATTTTAACATTAGATGTTAAATTTTGGTTTTAAATTTACTTTTGTTTTATATAAAATTGTCCTATAGTCTATACAGTATTTAACACAATTAAATCAGAAGTAACTAATTAAATTACAGAGTAATCCATTTACTTTTTTTTTATGAAAATGTAACTTAATTACATAGTTATGCATTACACCAAACGCTGGTAATAATTTACCTCATTATACAGCAAAATGTTGCTACGTTTTCTGATTGGATGAAACGGAGGAAGAGGCGTGTCAGTTCTGCAATACTAGAATGTGATTGGTCGCGCCTGCACCGGTGTAATACATCAGCAGAGATGGACGGGCTGGTGAAACGCTGTACTGCGTTGCGTTTGATTCTGCGTTTATTCCACTAACCTTTAACCAGCTGCACACATCGCAGGTGACGCGGACAGGATTATTTGTACATTTAATAAAAACGCACGTACTTTGTCGCTTATAATCATAGGATATCGAGCCAGCAGAATGGCAGGTGCGGTGGGTGGCGGTAGGGGCTGCGTGATGCTCCACGGCGCTCAGATCCGGGACCTGCTGGACGCGAAGCACAACGTGCTGTTCGACTGCGACGGCGTCATCTGGAACGGAGAGACGGCCGTGACCGGAGCTCCGGAGGTGGTGAGTCTGCTCAAGCAACGAGGCAAACGGGTGTTCTTCGTCACTAATAACTGCACCAGGCCCCGGGAGAACTACGTGCAGAAGTTCAGCCGACTGGGCTTCACGGATGTGGCCGAGGAGGAGATCTTCAGCTCGGCGTACTGCTCCGCCGCGTACCTGCGGGATGTTGCCCGGCTGCAGGGGAAGGTGTATGTGATCGGGTGTAGCGGGGTGATGAAGGAGCTCCAGGACGCTGGTGTGTCCGTCGTGGAGGAGAATGGAGAGGAGGAGCCGGGTACCAGCATCTATAACTGCCCCCTGGATCCGGATGTGAAAGCTGTGCTGGTGGGGTACGATGAGAATTTTACCTTCATGAAACTGGCCAAAGCCTGCTGCTATCTGAGGAACTCTGAGTGCCTGTTTCTGGCCACTGACCCGGACCCCTGGCACCCGTTGAGAGGAGGCAGGTTCACTCCAGGTAAGCTTGATGGTGCTTTACTGAAATACAGTGTACACTAATAACTGGTATAGCATTTTCAATTGACTATTATTAAGTGCTTAATCAATGATGACTGATGCTAGATTCATAATGCAATGTTCAAAGCAGGGACTGAAAACGAAATGTTTGTCTTTGCTTCGGACCGAAACGCAATAACGAAATTTTTCCGTTCCGGTTTAAAAGTACTGCAGCCTCCTTTGAAATGGTCACCCATTAGAACAAAATAAACAAAAAACGGTTAATAACGTTCTTTTTAAAGTGACAGTACTCTGCGCTAAGGGGCGGGTGAAATACCAATTTGCAAGACAACTTTAAGATCCCGATTTTCCCGTTTGGTGGATTTATCAGCGTAGAAATTAATTAACAGTTAAGTATCATTTTAATTGTGTTTAAAATGTGGTTCTTTCATACAGTACTTGTTAAAATGGTCATCATTCATAGAATGCAACATCCACAATGATCAATTAGGCAAAGAAATGTGTGATGCAGCAGTTTCCTTCAGGATCAAAGCACATTTTTCATGTTTTTGGGCAACATGAAGTGATGTAGTTTAAAAAAATTACAACGATTACTCTGGTTTTATGAAAAAATAATCAGAACAAAATGAACCGGTTTCCAAAATAAAACAAAATAAAATAATCCATTTGTTCCCATTTTAAGTTACTTTCTGTAACAACAACAAAAAAAATGGTTCCTTTTCGTTTTTCGCTCCTTTAACCATTTTTAGTCCTTGATTCACCGATCTTAAAATTGACAATGCAGATTTTTTTTTTGTTTTTGTGATACATTTTGTTTTTTATTGATTCACATATTAAGCAAAGAAAAGCAAAACACACACATATATATATATGTATACACAGAATCAACATTTAACCCCAACAACCCCCCCCATAATAAATCACACACATTAACAACTACACCTCTCTCTCTCCACTGCCCCACCCCGAGAGCCCTCAAAGATCAACAAATATTTGCCCCATTTCCCAACAAACAAATAAAATTCCCCAGTCTTCTAGATGACCCTTCTTCGAAAGCCGCCGCCCTCCACATCTCCGAGCACCTCTCCTAAAATGGGGGGGGCTCCAGCCGACTTCATCCCCTTAAAACAACTTGTCTGGCGATCACAAGTGTGCCGCACAAGCCCTCAAAAGTGAAGCCAAAACGTCTCGATCGCCCCCCGGTGGCTGGTCCTAGTATAGGTCATAAACCCCGCCTCCCCATGTTATTCAACGGGACGTGAGACCAACTAAACAATTAAATTACACTTCACATATCTTTTTTCCAAAGTCATTTACTGTCGTTTCTATCCCGTTGATGTCATTTCAAGTGTTTGTTTTCAAAATAAGTTTGTTTTTAGTTATTTGATGCTATAAAAACACTGCTGTGACATCATGATTGACAGCTGTGATTGACAGGTTCTCTGAGCGAAGTAGTCACTGAAGCACCAACAGACTTTTTTCCGGGATCTTCGGAGGACTGAGGAGATTGGAGCTTTAAATGTAATATCTAAATTTCTATCATTAATAATTTCACACCGTCAAAAGTCAAAAGTGCAGGGGCATGTGCTTGCGATTGATTCAGCGAGAGCGAGGGCGGGGCCTTGATTTTGCGGCTTTACTTCCTGCTCACTACTGCGCAGGTCTGGTCCCGAAATCGCAACTGCGCAGACTCAAGTCCCAAGATGTCAGCGCCATAGCGGGACACTGGCGGCTTCAGTTCTCACCAATGGAAAAGAGCGAAGGGGCGTCGTCCATCTTTTTTTAACAGTCTATGGGCGATCATAACACAAGTTAGGACCCAGTTTTTATATGTTTATTCCCTATATTTATGATCGCCCCATCGCCTAATATCCAGAGTCTGGGGCACAATGAAATGTCAAATGCAGAGGTTTTTGGATGATATATTATAATGCAATTGATTAATGCAAAGTTACATCGGCAATGCAAATGATAATGTAACGTTCACTGGCCATAGATGTTTTATTGACGCTAGACTCATAATGTTCATTAATGTTCACTTTTTGATAGATTTAAAATGCAAACTATGGTCGATGCACATTGCATTATTAATGCTAGATTTATCATGCAATGCTCATTTATTGATTAAACCATGTTCACTGATGATAGACAGATAAAGCAATAGATTTATGCAATAATCATTGTTAATAAATTGGCTATGCAAATGATAATGCAGTGTGCATGTGTTATTTGCATTATCAATTGGATAATCAATAGATTATTGCAGCTAACACATTTTTAACACCTCATGATCTGGAAGAAACCTTTTGGCCTATATGTCAAATCAGAAGGAGACAATTTAGTTCACATACCTGCTAAAATTCTATGAACACATCAAAATATCTTGTTATAATTGTGAATAGACAACCATTGTTTTTTGTAAATGCTACTCTTGAATACCCGTCTTTGACAGGTTTTGTCATTGTTTCATGGTCCGTTTCTAGAAATGCATTGTAGCAGCTATTCAGGGATTTACAATAGACAATACAACAAAGCAGTGGTTCTATTAAAGCCAGTGTGTGTTTCAGGAATATACGGTCTGAATTTACTGTTTGTAAACACATTCACAGGTTCTGGGAGTCTCACGGCAGCTTTGGAAACCGCTAGCACCAGGAAGGCGACGGTGATCGGGAAACCCAGCCGTTTCATGTTCGAGTGCATAGCGAGTCAGTTCGACCTCGACCCGGATCACTCATTGATGGTCGGTGACCGTTTAGAGACAGACATTCTCTTCGGCAGCAACTGTGGTCTTTCCACCATGCTCACCCTCACGGGTGTCTCAACCCTGGAGGAGGCACAGAAATACAAAGACAGCGAGTCGCCGGAGCAGAAAGACTGTGTACCCGATTATGTGGTGGAATCCATCGCAGATTTCCTGCAGGCTTTGGAGGAATAGTCTTCGGTTCTCTGTTTAGAGCTCAACCTGGAACACAAACAGACCTTCATTGATGTATTTCCAGTTCCAATCCCAATGCTGTGTTTTAAAGGAGTAATGCAACCAAAATTGAAAATTCTGTCATCATTTACCATCATGTTGTTCCAAACCTGTATAACTGACTTACTTTAGCACAAAGATACATTTCTAAGAATGTACTAGCCGCTCTTTTCCATATAATGAAAGCAAATAGGGACTCTAGTTGTCTAGTAAAGACTTAAACACACCAGATAAGTCATATAAAAGTAGCATTTCTCTATATTCCAAGTCACCCAGAGCTTTTTTATGGCTTAAGATCTCTTGGAATATACTTTAAAGGCCAGTTCACACTGTCCCAACAAATGCCAACAGATACAAACACTTCTAAATACAACAGAGAACTTTAGAATGTTGGAATGTTGTCAAATGTCATGCTCACACTGTCCCAACAAACGCCAACAGATACAAACGCTTCCAACATTCTAAAGTTGTCTGTTGTATTTAGAATGTTGGAATGTTGTCAACGGTCATGCTCACACTGTCCCAACAAACTTGCATCTTTGTCTGTCATTGTTCGCCTTTGAAGACGACTGACAAGGAACATGTGCGATTTAATATATAAATATTAGATGCAATTAATTAAACATGTTTAGTATGTTGAAACGTTGTGTGTTTTTTCTGGGAACTTCTTCATTCCGAGAGTTCAGGTGGAGGACAGCAAAACAGAAATGTGGGGTAAGATAATATTTTATATAATTGGAAATATAAACCAATCAGCCACAACATTAAAACCACCTGCCTAATATTGTGTAGGTCCAACTTGTGCCACCAAAACAGAAAGCATTCTGACATTTGTACAGAGTGGTTATCTGAGTTACCGTAGACTTTATCAGTTGGAACCAGTCTGGCCATTCTCCATTGACCTCTCTCATCAACAATGTGTTTTCGTCCACAGAGAATACATTTAATTAAGTTTGACCGTACTCTATCAATGCAGGTGTGGCCGCACGCATTCATTCATTTTCTGGGAGTTGACCGGACGCTTACCACAGCGTCATAGCAACGGTTGGCGCTAAAGTCAGATTACGTCGGAGTTGGTTGGAGTTTGGTGAAAAATCCTACCAGACTGCTCAAGACTTGACAACCCTTACGAAAATCAAAAGTTCATGGCAAATTTAAAAAAAAAAAAAAAAAAGATAGCGAGTTGCTAACCATGGCTAACAACTGTGAAACTTTAGTTATTTACATAAATATTCTGGGTTCAGTACAAATTCAGCTCAATCAACAGCATTTGTGACATAATGTTGATTACCACAAACATTTCTTGTGACTCTAACGTCCTTTTCTTTAAATAAAAAAGGTAAAGTTACAATGGAAGTCAATGGGGCCAATTTTTCAGCCTAAGAATCTGCTGAAGTATAAATAAAAATTGAGCCCAAAATTATTTTTTCCTTATTTTCATGATCATTAGATATCTATAAATAAGGTGGCTCAGAAAAACAGATTTTGTTTACTATCATGTCAAGTGCATCTGAGAAATTGTTTTTGTTGATATGACAAAGCAGTCAAAAGTTACGGCATTACAAAAAACATTTATCATAGTGTCCAGAAACGTCTTGAAGTGTCCAAAAGCTTCTCCAAACAAATAAAACATAATAATTGTACATAAGAACTAATTACACATGCAAACACAACAATGACTAAAGGTTTGCATAGCATGCACACATGATTTTAGTCATGAGATTTCACAGAATGAGTGTCATTCTGTGTCATTTGAGTCATCATTGAGTCTGTGTCATGTATTTGGCGCCATCTCCTGGTGGCCATATGTAACATTGTGCTTTGTGTGGATTATCTAATGATCTATGCATCATATTACCTTGTGCCGCAAACTTGCTGCAAATTGTCCATTGTTGCCAAAGGTTTGCCGGAGGTTCACCACTACCGGCGAAGACTTCTGCACATTTGCAGTGAATCAAAAGCACATTTGAATGTGAAAATAACGAGCGGCAAATTTGGAACAGAAATTCAGCTTTTGTGTTGCATGCAAGAAAGTCAAACAGGTTTTGAACAACATAAGGGTGAGTAATGATGACAGGAGGTATGTTCCAAAACATAGTGAGCTGTCTCTATGGCAGCATCCTTACTGAAATGATGCCCCATAAGAGAGCGATTCTGAACACTCTTCATAGGCGGTAGCTTCGTGTGTCATTCAGATGCATTCAGCGCACTGTACGTGTGGTGCACACCAGAGGAACAACGCAATAATGTAATGAGCATAAATTTGCATAATACACAAACCTTTTGGGCAAAACCGCATGTCATGAACAGTTTTTTTATCGATACTTTTCAGTATTGAATATATGTATAAGTAGTATATTTATATTCAAAATTTCCCTCTCTTTGTCCGCCATTTTGGGTTTATTTTCCCACCGAGCTCATCGCGGTGCATCCTGGGATCGCCTCTCCGAGGAAGGATAAATAGGCTACGATGCTACCTTAAAATGAGTCCAAAATGAGGTATCTTATGAGGCAGCATAATTAAGATACCTTCGCGTTGGGGTCGCACATATGATATCTTAAAACGCTGCCTCCGGAGGAAGCTCGCTAGGTTTTGGAACAGACCCTCTTGAGAATTTACATTTTTCCTTAATTTTGTTCCAGGTCCTGTGAATTTTAGCATCACCATGACTTGGTTAATGTAATGTTGGTTATGGTATTATTTTGGTGCCAATTTGTATTTATTTAAAATTGTGTGTTTAACTTAAATGTGCTTAACTAAGATATGGCATTCATGTCTTTTATAAAACATGTATTCGCTGCTATTCACTGGTTTGTTGATTGGGTTTTCATTAACTACATTTTCACGAACGTAATTAACGTATTTGTGCTATTTGTATTACTTCAGTTCAGTTAATGACTTTGACCAACACAATCTCAAGGCGAAATCGTCAGGATTCATGTGACTTTTCTAAATTTGGCTAATTCGTATGATATCGTGCGACTGCACCCGTTTGAATTCCTACAACTTTCACTACAGCCAATGACGTCACTGGACACCGTTTCCATCTAATACGCGACAATTAGTTGCTTCTGTAACACACAACAGCTTCCTATCATGTTTACACACTCTACTGATTGGTTAAGTTTCGATAAGGGGTTTGGGTAAGGGCATAATATTAATAAGTATATCCTTAACGCCTCGTGCGCGGAATTCGCGCTTACTTCCGCATTCGACATCCAGGAATTTGCACGTGATGTCGTACGAGTTTATGCGAACAACATGTGCGAGACCATACGAAATAGCCAACTCGTAAATTATGAACGACTTTTTATGAGATCGCATTCATTTTGGCAGTAATTTGTGTGGATTAAATGCAACTGAACACATAATTTAGTGGTTCTGAAGATGGTCTGCTGACTCAAGATTCACTTTACAAAAGTTGCCATTCAAATAAACGAAATTACAAAATTTAGAGGTGATGTCATTAGTAGGGTATTTTCTATGTAATATTGTCATTTGTATGCTCTGGGGATACAGAATGTGTATGGAAGAAGCCACACCTTTTTCCAAATTTATAATATTTTATATTTCGTTTCTATTCTAAATGAAAACCAGGAAAGTTATATCTAGTCATAAAGTCAAAGTAGGAGTAAAAATTAACTTCCGGATCCAAAATATGACAGGTAATCTATTCCTTTATCATGCCAATTTTTAAGGTCAGTATCTGTTATAAAAATGTCATTGTTCCATATCTTAGCTATTAGAAATTAAATGCACTGCCTGGCCAAAAAAATAAATAAAAAGTCAACGTTTGGATTTTAATAAATGGTTTTGATCTGGGGTTGCTTCAACTGGTCAGGTCGAGGCTCAGCAATGTTATGTGGCAAGAGAATGAAATCAGCGGACTACCTGAATGTACTGAATGACCAGGTTACCCATCAACAGGGCTGGGAAGAAAAATCGGCCTGCGATTTTACATGGCAACTGGCCCAAAACTTGAGCGGGTGAGCCAACAGTTGTTGAATGGGTGTTCACTGTCCTTTTCTGCATATCGCGGCACCGTTTTGTGGTCCGTTCTGCATAACGCGGCGCTTCATTTTATCTTATCGCAGCCCATTTGGCATGTTTCGTGACCGACCAACCAGCCCGCTCGGTTCTTTCGATGGCCAGTCCGCCCTTGATCACCCCAAAGTTCACCAGCCCACCGGGACAATGCCAGATTACCAGTCCAGCCCTGGCCATCAATGGATTTTTTTTCTTCCCTGACAGCACGGGCATATTACAGGACGACAATGACAAGATTCGTCGGGCTCAAATTGTGAAAGAGTGGTACAGTGTTCTACTCTCCTGTTGTCAATACCACATTTAGCTTTGATTATTTGATTGGTGCACATTTGTCATAGCATTGTTTCGACAATGCAAAGTCACAACATTTATTTCCATCCAGAGTTGCATTAAATTTTGGCTGAGATCTTGTATTGATGACGGGAGAGTCAAAGCACTCCGTATAGCCTTCTCCAGCTCGTCCCAAAGACTTTCAATGGGGTTAAGGTCAGGACTCTGGTGGCCAAATCATGCGTGAAAATGATTCCTCATGCTTCCTGAACCACTCTTTCACAATTTGAGCCTGATGAATCTTGGCATCGAGGTAATGTAGTGTGCATAATCTATAAGATCTAATATCAGTCTGATATTACAATTTATATGCCTTTTAGACATAAAGCCGGTTTGAGTTTCAATGATTATCTCAGCTAAACAAACTAACAAGTAGATTTCGTAATCTATATTCAATAAGCTAATTGGCCTCCAGTTATCAAAGCAAAGAGGATCTTTTTCTGGTTTTGGTATCAGGGTAATAAGATATTGTTTTATGGTTGTACACATTTCTTCATTATTAATACATTCAATATACATTCTAAGCAATGGCACCTTGATTATTTCCCAAAAGTGTATATAAAACTCGATGGTCAGACCATTTGAACCCGCCTTTATTCATAGAAGGAACTGCCTCTGTGAGTTCAACTAAAGAAAGGTCAGCTTCGCAGATGTTTTAAGAAACACCTTTTCTTAAAAATGGACCCTTTTGACAGACCTGTTATGACCCGTTTCCGCCATCTTTAAGAACGTAAATGTAGCCAACTTTTATCCATTTACAATTTTTAAAATATGTAGTGTAAATTAATAACATTGCACTTAAAATACCCTGGAATTCATTTTTTTATTATCCCCTTTTCTCCCCAATTTGTAATGCCCAATTCCCACTACTTAGTAGGTCCTCGTGGTGGCATGGTTACTCGCCTCAATCCGGGTGGTGGAGGACAAGTCTCAGTTCCCTCTGCACATCTTATCACGTGGCTCGTTGTGCATGACACTGCGGAGACTCACAGCATGTGGAGGCTCGTGCTACTCTACGCAATCCACACACAACTCACCACATGCCCCATTGAGAGCGAGAACCACTAATCACCACCACAAGCAGCTTACCACATATGACTCTACCATCCCTAGCAACCGGGCCCATTTGGTTGCTTAGGAGACCCGCTGGAGTCCCTCAGCACACCCTGGATTTGAACTTACGACTCCAGGATGGTTACCACAACTATGATGATTTTCCTAGTCACTGCAGCTTTAAACAGCATCCTAATATAATAACTGTCTGTAAATAAGTCTTTTATATTCCATTTCTCACAAAGTTAGTTTTTACAAAACTTGGACTCCTACTGCGGTTACAGCCAAACGAAAAATTACCGTTTACTCTTAAGCGTTTCATTATAAACTCGAGATTGAAAACTATAAAGTACTATACAATTATCACACAAAGATCCTTAACAGTAGGTAATAATAATAAAAAAGTAGTAATTTTCCTGAAAAACTGCTCACTCTTTCAGCTGCTTTAGTGTCCATTGCAGAAACAAAAGTTGGTCTTCCATCTAGAAAAATGCATTATATTGTGCAAGACTGTTCACAGTGATACATCATGTGTATAAACAAATATTTTTCCAATTAATTTAATATTTATTGTTTTGTTACAACTCAGCAGTTAAAACCAGACAAAGGTAAACAAGTGTTTAAGAGTACATATGAATTTAATAAAACTGTGGATGAAGATTAACAACATTACAAAACATTGCATGTTGTGGAGCGGTGACATCAGGTCACATTTACATGTTATGACTCTTACGTCGGTTTCGCATTTTTGATTTCTGAATTGTTTTCAGAATTTTCTCCATCTTGCGTTCTGCACAAAGTCTCTTGTCTTTCACGTGCAATCTGAAATGAGAGATTGCACGATTGACACATGACTGTGCTCATGATTATTCACACATGAAATCTAGAAATGTAAATAGTAACTCACACGAGGGCATCAATATCACAGGATCCTTGACTGGACTGAATATCATACTTTTTCACAGACTGTAGAAGTTCAAGAGGAAACCTTTTCATTGTTGCAATGCAACATTTGGGTGTGGCACCTGAAAATGAAATCAAAAAGTAATTAATAATTTTCATGCATTATGACAAATAATAGTTGTACTTTCATTTTGGAGTTCCGTTTATGCAAAACAATGTCAATAATTTTAAGAATAACATCTTTGCGTTTGGAATCATTACCTTGAACGGCGCTGAAGGTGATGGAGAGGAAAATTCCGAGCACTATCAGATCCATCGGAAGATCCGAGTCTGTATCAAACTTTGTCTGAGATTCCCTTTAAACCCTTAAGAATTCTGACTGGTTGTGATCTGTCGGTGTTTTATATGTGCCGTGTGTTAAAGAGCCACTCCTTATGGGAGACCATGTTTGGCACATGCATTAGTTTGTGTGCCAGCCTCTTCGGAGAATTAAAAAAAGTACATCTTATGATAATGAGCAGAGATGACCTATTTTATGGTTTTTATTCAGGCATTTTAAAAGCATAGAGGAGGTGTAGTGTATGAAATAATACCATTTATTCAATTACTTGAACATAATTTACAAGTTAAATAAAATTACATTTAAAATAAGGAAGAAATCAAGTTAAAAATGTATTTCCTTCATATCATTCAAATTTCCATTTGCATAAGTTAATAAAATAAATGCATGAATAGCAGTGTCAGGAACATCTGTAGATTCATTCTTCAACGTGTTATGCATCTGAAACATAAAAATACATTTGATTGGATATCCAATATAATTAGAATTCAGTCATCATGCAATGTTATTAAATCTCATTTGCGCTCTCGATTAACTGAAATACTGTGTGACGTGTCAAAGAGAAACTTACATTTACATTTATGCATTTGGCAGACGCTTTTATCCAAAGCGACTTAGTGCACTTATTATAGGGACAATCCCCCTGGAGCAACCTGGAGTTAAGGGCCTTGCTCAAGGGCCAAACAGTGGCATTTTGGTGGTACTGGGGCTTGAACCCCCGACCTTCTGGTCAGTAACCCTGAGCCTCAACCACTGAGCCACCACTGCCCCCATTCAACTTAAGGGCGAGTACGTGATATTTAGGTGAATTTTAAGGGTTCAATCTAATGCTCATAATATTCACCTGTTCTCTTCCGAGAAGTCACGGGTTTGTTGGAGGAGACTTCGATTTGTTCTTGGCTCCGCTGGAAGTGCTGTGAAAACCAATAATTTGAGGCAACATGAAAAAACAGGCCATGAAATTCCATCTTCGTTTTGAAAATGAAAACACTTTTGTCTTTGAACAAGAACAAACAGGATACAACAAACTGTGTCAAAGACAGTTGACTGTCTTCAGAGGCTAATTAACTACAGAAGGGAGGCATTCCTGGACACGTTTAATGACAGAAAAAGGCTATATTACGCAACCACTGCGGGTTGAAATATTGTACAGTAGTGTTTGGACAACTTTCACATTTCCTAACAAGAAAAGATGGAAGAGCCTCAGGCAAGGTACAACCTGCCTGCAAAAAAGAAAACGGCAAAACTGATGCGATCAGTAATTTTTGAATCATGTCCCTGGACCATAGTAAGGAATCTTCCTACCAATGGAACAACTTAAGCTTGTAATACCACCCGTTTCCTCTAGGGGGCAGTAAGAGAAAATCCAGCTTTATAGGCAACATGCAGCTTATACAAGTGATGGGTATTCCGGCTCTTTTCAGTTGAGCTGGCTCATTTTTTTGGCTTTTAAAACATAAAAAAAAAAAAAATATATACAATTTTTTTTTTTAAGTCAAACAGTTTGTGATAGTTTGACTATGATTGGTGTTAAAGCAATTCTAGTTAAATTATTAGGGTGCACAGTTCGCATATGCCGGTGTAGGATGTGCGTAGAACCGGCTGTATACGAGATATTGTTTTGGCAAATTCTACACTGTGCTCTAACAACAGCCTAGTGTCCATCCACCTTTCGCGCTATTTTGTTATCGACAAAGTGAAAATGCGACAAAGTGAAAATTTCGACATTTGCCGCCTTCTGCCTGTTACCATTCAAATGGCCTGTTATGGATAAAAAGGGTGTGCGTGATGACGTCATGCCTAAAAAAACACTGTCGCATAAGTTTTGGTTTAGCGCAAAAGAAACCTGCCCTGAAGCCGTTTCCATTCAGAAATGTGTGTTTAACGCTAATTCAGCCGACTTTATTCATCTACAGAACAGGGTAAAGCAAATTTGCGTTTGAGAAAAGGCATATATTAGGTCTAAAAAAATTTTTTTTAATTTGGTAATTAATTTGTTTTATTTAATGCTTTTTTCGTTTGGTAATTAATTGAATTGAATACAGGGGATTTTGCCGGCATTTTTTCAAAAGTAAAAATAAACAATAATTTAATAGAATTGGTCTTTCAGTGTTCCAAAAAAAATTTAATCCAAAAAAAAAAACACACGCTGAAGCTTTTCACCTAGTATTGTGTATTTATTCTTAATTTAAAACATCTTTATGCATAGAAATGATATGGTTTTTGTACTGTGGGCTAATTATTTTGAATGGTGTGGAAAAGAAACTTTAATTTAAAATTGCAGATTCTATTCATTTATTTATTAATCGCAAACAGTGGCCATTAATTGGTTCAATGTGCACGAGATATTTGTGTTGACACTCCTGGAGTGTTACATTTGCAGATCGGCTCTATATGCCGTAAATATCAATCCATAATCACGTACAATAAATTGGCTTTCAATACTGTCGTCATGGTAACACAGGATAACGATTGGGGCAAACTCTGTCATGCAACACTACATTTTCACGTTAATGCCAATTTTATCGACAAAAAGTGTTTCCAAACCAGTCCTTGGATGGAAACTTTGTTATTGTCTACATTATTAAAATGCATCCAAATGCTACTGTGCTTCAGACTCATTTTACACTTTCCAGCTGTTGTTTACACAGTTATCCTTCCTCTCTCTCCTCAGCTGCGAAGTGTGTGACTGTGGCTGTGTCTCGTTTGGAAGTATGCGTCCTCTGGAGGTCACATTTGTCGGCCGCATACATCATCGAGGCTGTCTCGTTACGGAAAAGCAAGTAGGACACTTCGAATGCAGCCATCGAATCTGACCTTCTTCCATGGGAATTCGGAGGATGCATGAGGTGTAACAATTCTTCAACGGAAATGTCTAAAAAAAAAAAAAATTACGCCAATTTGCCCATAAATATGATGTTCAAACTCAAGGACTGTTAATTCCCAAGTTGAAGTAGCTCAGTAGACGGGTGCAGAGTATATAATATGTATATTTATATTAATATATCATTAGAATAAAGCACACCTGTAAAATCTATTTTCTTTTCTCTTTACATCATTATAACTCTCCTAATATGTACCTCATGCATTTCCTTCTAAAGGGACTTTGTTCCCTTCTCATTCGATGTGCTCGTGCTTGTTAAAGAGTGGCGTGTTGTCATAGCAACCGTGTTACGTTCCGTTTCCTTTTGTCCTACGAAGGCCGTCTCGTTTAAACAAGGCTTGTTTAAAGGAGGATGCTCAGTAGACTGCAGTTTGCGAACGACCCATCACTAGCTTATACAGAGAACAAACCACACATATCCGGAGCAGACAGCACAAGATGAGAACACGCTCTTGCATTTAAACACCAGTGCTACATATAAAAAAGTAAGCGTACAGCCACGATTTATGGTTAGGGCTTGTTCGTTTCACTACACCAAACTTTGAGCAATGATAATTATAATTTAAAATAATAATGGCACTTGCCTTGGCAAACACCTCCGATACATTTGATGTTTATGTGTCGGTGTGGGTTTAGCATGACTCATACCTGCTGAATCTGCTGGATTTCCCTCATGGCCAACCGTATGGACGGGTACAGCCGGGGGAACGGTCTGCTCATATGGTTTGGATCATCATTGTCCTTGCGTTCGGTAACTGGGACCTCCACCCGTCGGCGTCTGTCAGATATGCGGTTCAGCACGGGAGGTTTGTGGTGCTCTGGGCTTGAGTTTTGCCCTGGGGGCAGGAACATTCTCTGCATCTGTTGGTGCACTTTGTTTGATCCAGTGTGCATTTCCTGATTGGCCCCTTCAGCAGGATTTACACTGCTGCTTTCCACTGAAGCAAATGATGTCAAAGCTTTGAGCTCCTCATAGTCTGGCTCCTGTCCACACATCTGTTTGGTAGACAAACAAATAAACAGACATGAAATGCCTCGTAATTGCAGTTTAGAAGCTTAGCAACTGACTTATAACATATAACAGAATGTCTCGAGATGTGCTTTCAGTGAATTTTATTTTAAGCTGACATGGCATCTAACCAACATGGCGGTCCAGCACGAGACTCTGACTTTGCATCATGTGTGTCCCACCACAGGGAACCCAACTCTTGTGCTCTATTCCATTACTGAAGTTGCAAAATTTGGCATCGACTAAACGATATAACCAAGTAATCAAAATGCCTTGGTAAAAGTGTAAACTGTGACTCACCTGACCGCAGGGTACCGTGAGCAGCTCCATAAAGGGCTTGATGCCCACCTGAGCATGGTAATGGACCAGGTCTACCAGAGACGAATGGGCCCGATCCTCCCCGAGAATTACATACTTCCCATTAGTCTGCATCTCAATCATGTAGTGACGACAGCGATTAGCACACCTGTTACGATGAATCAACACCGCCAATCAGACAAGTTTACAGACATGCCAATGAACAAGTACCAATTTATTTGGAATGACATGAGGGCGAATAAATAATGACATAATTTGTATTTCTGGGCCAGATTTTTGAGTTAACCCTTTAAGCTCTGAGGGTATTTTTAAAGATCCTTTTTAAGTGACATACCCAAAATTAAAGGCTTTTAACTCGACTTAAATTCTGAGACTCTCAGCCAAAGAAACTGCTGAAAAATCACAAAACAACCTGAGCCAAAAATTTCCTTTTTTCCTAATTTGAATGATTTGACCTATATCTCTGGGTCAGGCCTGGACTGTTAATCTGGCATACCGGGCATTTTCCCGGTGCACTTTGAGGTCGATCGGGGCGGACTGGCCATCGGGAGAATAGAGCGGTCCGGTGGGTCGGCCGCGAAACGGGCAAATGGGCCGTGTTAAGCTAAAACGAGCCACCGCATTATGAAAAACGGACCACAAAACGGCACCGCGATATGCAGAAAAGGACAGCGAGCGCACCCCCCCCTCCCTTTTGGGCCAGTTGCTATGTAAAATCCCAGGCTGATTTCTCTTCCCAGTCCAGCCCTGCTCTGGGTGTTAATAATTTAGCTCCAAAAACTGCCTTTTTTTTATTCCCGATCATGTCAACTGTAACAAGAGTAACATTTTGTGTCGATACAACAAAGCAAAAGTTATAACATTACAAAAATAATTGATCCTAGTGTCCAAAAACATCTCCAAACAAATAAGACAATAAATAAAACACAATAATTGTACAGAAGTACTAATTACACAATGACTAAAAGGTATGCTCTCTCTCTAAAGCATGCAGGCATGAGTAACAAGGCATGGAGTGGTGGTGGCGTAGTGGCTAAAGCGCAGGGCTGTTAATCAGAAGTCGTTGGCTCAAACCCCACAGCCACCATTGTGTCCTTGAGTAAGGCACTTAACTCCAGGTTGCTCTGGGGGGATTGTCCCTGTAATAAGTGCACTGTAAGTCGCTTTGGATAAAAGCGTCTGCCAAATTCATAAATGTAAATGTAACAAGATCTCATTCAGTTTCATTCTGTGTCATTTGAGTCATCATTGAGTCTATGTCATGTATTTGGCGCCATCTCCTGGTGGCCATATGTAATTAGAGTGAACGATCCTCTCTGCCCATATTTGGAGGACTTCAACCTCTGGTTGAAGCAATCTGAATCTTAAAATGATAGGTTTAGCATTTCATGATTACATCATTTACGATGAAGTCGTTCCATGATTACGATCCAGGAAAGCTAACGTGTTTTTAGCCAGATAGCTGATTATATACTGTGTGCACATTGTGCTTTGTGTGGGTCATTTAATGATCTATGCATCCGATTACGTTGTGCCAGGGCTTGTTTGAAAGACAATCGCCTCCTTTAAGTAGTGGTCGGTGATACTTTAAATTATGCTTATTTATGGTGGTCAAGACTGTAGTTATTGCATTTATATTTTGATCATTATTTGTCTCGGGCGGGCCTCATGTTTAAAGGGTTAATAGTTGCGTAAGGGGCGGTTCAGACTGAATGTGCTCTTGCGCTAAAAAATGCAGGTGTCTCAAGACACGTTTTTTAAATGTTCACGCTCTTTTAACTTGATGCGCCTCGTTCTTAAGAAGGCGCTCCAAAAAAAAAAAAAAAGACTAGACAATTATTTATCTTTTTATGTCATGTGTATTATTATTAATATATTATTGTGTGCTTTTCCCCCCCGCATGTTTTCCTTTCCTTTTCTAACATTTTATACTTAATTTGAATAAAATGTGAACACGACAGAAGTTTGAAGATATGTTTTCTCTTTTTGCGTTGTACATTAAAATTGGTTGTGCGAGACAAGTTTAAATAGAAAAACGAACAAAGAACGGCACAAATGGATGCAAACACGCATTCTGTGTGAAGAGTTTCTTGATTTTGAGTTATAGCTCTTTGCTTTGGCATACATTTTGTGGCACGTACCTGTAGGTAAGGGTATAGCCTTCCCGACTCTGACCAACACGTACCAGGAAGCAGCCAAGAGGTTTGTCAATCAAGAGATCTTCTGCTTGTCTAAGAATCCAAAGTTACAATCATGATATGATAAATAGTCATATATACATTGGATATACCTCCAATGTGAAATTGAACTCAGTCTAACCTTCGTGAGATCATGCCATGAAACCAGCTGGGGAAGCTTCCGTCTCGGGTCAGTTTCCGCACCTGGGTCTCTTTAAACCAGCGGATTGTGTTGGTCTTTTTCAGGTGTTTCTCTTTAATACGCTCCTCGTCTATCGGCTGAAGCACCTGAGAAATGTCCAGATGAACGTTCTCATTCAGTTCATTATCAAACGGTGTCGCCTGTTCAGAAAACAGAAACAAGAAGCAAATTATATTTACTTGAGTACAAGCTTGAAACGTGATTCAAAGTGTTGTGTAAACAAATACATAATCATATAAATCCAGCACACGTTCTGGTGTGGTACTTTATGCTTCACGGAATAAGTTGCAAATGCAAAATTGATTTAACACCTCAAAAAGCTTGCTGCGTGGGCGTGGCACAGGTGCCAGGTGTGGCATGTCGGTGATGCTACTCAGTGCAGAACGAGGTTTGGGCAGTGGCTTTTTCTTCCTTGGTAAGGGCACTGGTGGAGATTCAGGTCCTGAAAATGCACACAAAACTGTTGAGTAAAACAAACGTGAAGACAGCAGCCCTGAAGTTACCGTAATTATGAAATTGGGTCCCTATTTTAAGAGCACTAGCTCAAAGTACAGCGCTATTCCATAAGTCATAATCGCCAAGACAATGGATATGAAGTTTTGGTAATTTCGTGCAAGCATGCACTAAGTCTAGGCGCAAGTGGGTTTTGCAAAACTTTAATGGGCTCGATCAAGTGCAATTTAATTCTGAGTTTCCAAGTTATTGCAAAGTATGCATCCTATTATATAGTCCATTCCCTGTCATGCCTCAAACGTGAATTTTGAAGCCGCCGTGCGCTAAAAAGTCTGTAATTGAATGTCGTAGGACAAAACAGTAGTTGTAGCATCCATAATTTTGTAATGGATGCGCATTCACTGATGTTTACAGTGCTCATCTGTGACAACCAATCATAATGGGAATATGTAACATCATACAGATCGAAGTCACGAGTCACAACGTTTGAAAAGTCCCAACTCGTAAAATACAACAAGCAGATTCGTTTCACTCACAAACTAGCGTTTTTAGCCATCTTAAGTCACTGTGAAACTGTTTTCAAGATCTATGACCTGTGTTGAGCTGCGTTCACACTTCCCGCTACTTTGTCGCTGCATGTCGCCAGTGGCTGGCGGTTAGGTCGCTAGGGGTGTGTATGGAGAGTCTAAACAGCACTGTTTCTTCACAATTAATGTTATTATTAAAATATTAGGGTCACGTGAGCTCTACCATCTTCTCTCGTATTGGCTATCGCTCCTGAAAGTCGCTCTTCATTTGCATACAGTTAAACATTTCTCAACTTTGTCAAGTCGCTGGACACGCCCACATCTGGTTACCAATGGTCGCCGTCGCTCGTGTTGCCAGAAGCCGCCATCTCTCATTGAAAATGAAGGAAATGAGGTTGTTTTGTCGCCGCGTGTCGTTGGAAGTGTGAACGCAGCTTTAGGTTGTTTTGAGGTTGCAGTGCTGTGCTGCAAGTAATGATGTGCAACATCCCACATTCTGTTTATGTTTCATTAAGAAACAAGCGAAAATGATATGGGAATATGCAGAGATGTTAAAATAATCCACACAGAGCAACATGAGTTTGGCTTTCACTCACTAAGACATGTTTGTGTGTGCGCACGCGCACTGTCGCTTGCGGCTGTCCGAATCGCTGCCTGAAGGAATTAATATTATTATTACAGAGATTCTCAGTCCGCAAGCAAATAAACCATAACAAATGATCGGCGCTAATATCGGCAGTAATTCCATTATCGGCGCGATAATATTGAGATTTTCCCGGTTATCGGCCAATAATATATCGGCCGCCGATATACCGTGCATCCCTAGTTGCGCACGGTCGTTATGAAAATAGAGCCCATTAAAACTTGTTTTCAAAGCAATCGAACAAAATTGTGAGATTTGTTTATGCTTTAAACAAGGAGAAAATACATTAATTTTGCACTCTGGTTTCATGCCAAAAAATAATCAAAACGGAAGCGGCTTTAAAAGTTATTACTAAGGGCCCTGGGTAGCTCAGCGAGTATTGACGCTGACTATCACACCTGGAGTCGCGAGTTTGAATCCAGGGCAGGCTGAGAGACTCCAGTCAGATCTCCTAAGCAACTAAATTGGCCCGGTTGCTAGGGAGGGTAGAGTCACATGGGGTAACCTCCTCGTGGTCGCGATTAGTGGTTCTCTCAATGGGGTGTGTGGTGAGTTGTGTGTGGATCGTGGAGAGTAGCATGAGCCTCCACATGCTGTGAGTCTCCGCGGTGTCATGCACAACGAGTCACGTGATAAGATGCACGGATTGACGGTCTCAGAAGCGGAGGCAACTGAGACTTGTCCTCCACCACCCGGATTGAGGCGAGTAACTGTGCCACCACAAGGACCTACTAAGTAGTGGGAATTGGGCGTTACAAATTGGGAGATAATAAATAGATAAATAAAAAGTTAGTACTGAGACACCTCCTCAAATAAAAAAACATGTCATTTTATTATAGCCAGTGCAACCTGGTGCACTTTATTTCTTAAATATATTGCAAGAGAATATAGAGGGGAATTAATGTAGAGATGAAATATTTTGCTGTCATCGACAACAAAGTGCCGTTATGAGTGTTGTCATAGAAACAACTTGTGTCCGATTCCAAGGACGAATACAGCTCCGAGTAAACTTCCAAATAAAAGTGAATGCAGTATAATTTCTTACGCATATTCTCCTGCTCAACCTCCAGTCGTCTCATCTCCTCCTTGAGCTGTTGTCTCCTCTCCTCTTCCTCTCTCTCTTGCTGAGCCCGTCGCTGTCGCTGTAACTCCACCATCAGAACCAAATACTTGCGTCTCCAGACCCGTGAACGGTAATCTACACCAGACAAGACATTAAAGATGTATTCAATGCATACCAGCAATAGTCTGGAAAATGAATGCCATTTTTCCATGCTCATTAGTGACCCCGTTCTTCATTCTGAGACCTTATTTACACTAGATACATCCAGTTTAAGACACGAAACCCCTGCCACATCACGTCTGAACTTGTGCTCATGACAGTGTTTTTGTAAGTACAGATTTGTGGTGTATGTACCCTTTGGCGCTGCAATAAGCCAATGAAACTGGGAACAAAGAGCTTTCAAGTTCATTCGTGCAAGTCTTCGTGTGGAGCTTCTCCACCTATGATCGGTTAATATCATTTTACTTCAGCTTAAACAAACACGTTTAATTGCTACTCACTCTTTTGAATGACAACCGCTGCCCGTCCCAGTCGCTCCAACAGAGGTGCCAACTCCTCCTGGTGCCAGTACTTAAAAAACAAACGTGATAATCTGAAGAGAAAATAAAATCAATAAAAGAGGAATGCCGAGACTTGCACAGAACATCAATATTACCTGAACTGTTAAAAGTTTCAAGTATCTAATTTAATGGTTCAACTCAAGGAGTAAATCAAATGGAACATTTAATGAAACGGTGTCAGATTTTCTAAACAGATACAGTTCAAACAATATACTTATTCAAGAAAGTCCTTTTATAATTTGATTTATATGATGCTCAAACTTACCCACACTTCCAACCAGAGAGCTCAGTGTTGTTGAGGATGGACATACAACTAAAAGCAGAAAATAAAACATTAATTTTAAGTCATTACTGAGACAATACAGCATTAATACACACACACACACACACACACATGTTGTGTTTCCATGTTTTATGGGGACTTTCCATAGACATAATGGTTTTTATACTGTACAAACTTTATATTCTATCCCCTAAACCTAACCCTACCCCTAAACCTAACCCTCACAGAAAACTTTCTGCATTTTTACATTTTCAAAAAACATAATTTAGTATGATTTATAAGCTGTTTTCCTCATGGGGACCGACAAAATGTCCCCACAAGGTCAAAAATTTTGGGTTTTACTATCCTTATGGGGACATTTGGTCCCCACAAAGTGATAAATACACGCTCACACACACACACACACACACACACACACACACACACACGGCTGTCAATTGATTAAAAATGTCAAATTAATTACATGGTGTGCCGATGAATTAAATCGCAATTAAATGCACATAAATATTTGCTGCAAAAGCCCCTCAAACAACAAGAATTCAATTTATATTATTTAAATGATTATATTTAAATGATAATAAAATATACATATTATAAAACATAGTATTACAGATAATTAAAATGCATGACATTATTGTTGCACACGAGTTAAACGATAAAAAAGACGGAAACACGGCACAA
The DNA here is from genome assembly GCF_025860055.1 of Xyrauchen texanus. Lineage (NCBI taxonomy): Eukaryota > Metazoa > Chordata > Actinopteri > Cypriniformes > Catostomidae > Xyrauchen > Xyrauchen texanus. Next base: position 2,781,335 of record NC_068319.1, on the reverse strand, counting down.
TAAGGTTCCATTTCTTAACATGAATTATCAATGAAAAATACTTTAACCACATTTATTAATCTTAGTTAACGTTAATGTTAAAGCTGTTAGAATTAGCCAGTTAATGCATGCGATTCATTTAAAAAGATTAACGTGATCATTTTCTTAATCGCGCTAATACCGTATAAACCATATGTGAAGGGCGGAGCCTTTGTGTCCACCCAGAGTCATTACACTGACGCACACTTCACAAACAGACACCGCGCCAGAGTCCTTCCACCAAGATGAGTCTTCAAGCTTAATACTCAGTACCAAGCTCAGTGCAGCTGCCAGATATAGATGCAAACCCGGTTCTGCAGGGTTGCGAACCAGGGTTAGAGCACCCTCAATTAAATATGTAAGCTTAATAATACTGTACATTGGCAAACGTATTTCCTTGAATCCTGGCGAACACACAAAAGATCCCTTCATCAAAACTAATAAACATGCATGATCTTGCAGATCAGTGTGTCCTTAATTTGCAATTATCTCACTTAATCGACTGCCTGTTGCTTTCGATTTCTGCTCTGGGATAAAGTGGTTCATAACTGCTGGTCAGTTTCCCAAAGCCAAATCCACATCTTAACAAGAGTGAAACATAAAAAACCCCACTGACACCAGATTAGCGGTTGCGGATAACATCTCCCGACATCGCTTGCAGCATTCATGCACAGAGGAAAAAAGCTATAAATGATTATACATTAGAAAATAACAGACGAATATTTTTTATTTGTTAAATCCTGCTGTACAGATTAAGAGCGCACGCACAACACACGATCGTTTAATGCATATAAAGTCCAGATTCACTTTATAATGGTTTAAAAATAAATCAAGGAAAATCATAGTGTGCACATGGTATCTACTAATATAATAATTATTATATAAAAATAACCACAATCCTTTAGATTGCATACGATTCGTACATATAACATTGTAGGGAATATTAATAAAGCAACAATATTGAAAAAGAGAAACAAATATTAAATACACTTAATACACCCTTTAAAACTGAACACAAAATTAGGATGAGAAATAGCACATTTTAATTTACAGACCAAGTCTGATAGCATTAAATCAGAAACCTATTAGTGAATCAAATCTACAGTAATCATCATTTCCATGGAGACAACTGAAGAGCAATTATGAATTTCACATTTACCTGTAATAATGAAAACACTTACCAGTCCATGTTTTCATTATTGCCATAAACGATTTGGAAAACGTTAATGTTGAAAAGATACAAATGTATAGCATTATTTGAAGATGTTCAAGTCCATGTGGGCAATGGGGCAGTTGCTCGGGCATGTGTGCATGCCTGGAAACAAGTATAGCCTGCTACAGAGACATGTTATGTTGGAGCGGGAATTAAGCACTTTTTTTTACCGGTGAGCGCGAACGGTTGTTGAGCGGCGCGTCCATATGCATGAGTGGGTTATTGAGTGTCACACTGATCCGCTTTGCTAACATGCTCTGCCACAGAAGCAAGTCAAGGCTTAACTATGACCAAAACGCAGAATGAGATGTTTATTCTAGATGTAGTTTTCATAGTGATTTCAAAGCCGCGCTGATGCTCTGACGTGAATCATAAATGCAGCTTCACAATTGCTGTAACAAAGCAAATAGCCACAATCTACCAGCAGAGTAATATTGTGGATGATGACAGTTTAAGAGATGCACATTGCAATGAATACACAATGGAGTACACACTCACCTAAAGGATTATTAGGAACACCATACTAATACTGTGTTTGACCCCCTTTCGCCTTCAGAACTGCCTTAAATCTACGTGGCATTGATTCAACAAGGTGCTGAAAGCATTCTTTAGAAATGTTGGCCCATATTGATAGGATAGCATCTTGCAGTTGATGGAGATTTGTGGGATGCACATCCAGGGCATGAAGCTCCCGTTCCACCACATCCCAAAGATGCTCTATTGGGTTGAGATCTGGTGACTGTGGGGGCCATTTTAGTACAGTGAACTCATTGTCATGTTTAAGAAACCAATTTGAAATGATTCGAGCTTTGTGACATGGTGCATTATCCTGCTGGAAGTAGCCATCAGAGGATGGGTACATGGTGGCCATAAAGGGATGGACATGGTCAGAAACAATGCTCAGGTAGGCCGTGGCATTTAAACGATGCCCAATTGGCACTAAGGGGCCTAAAGTGTGCCAAAAAACATCCCCCACACCATTACACCACCACCACCAGCCTGCACAGTGGTAACAAGGCATGATGGATCCATGTTCTCATTCTGTTTACGCCAAATTCTGACTCTACCATCTGAATGTCTCAACAGAAATCGAGACTCATCAGACCAGGCAACATTTTTCCAGTCTTCAACTGTCCAATTTTGGTGAGCTCTTGCAAATTGTAGCCTCTTTTTCCTATTTGTAGTGGAGATGAGTGGTACCCGGTGGGGTCTTCTGCTGTTGTAGCCCATCCGCCTCAAGGTTGTGCGTGTTGTGGCTTCACAAATGCTTTGCTGCATACCTCGGTTGTAACGAGTGGTTATTTCAGGCAAAGTTGCTCTTCTATCAGCTTGAATCAGTCGGCCCATTCTCCTCTGACCTCTAGCATCAACAAGGCATTTTCAGCCCCCAGGACTGCCGCGATACTGGATGTTTTTCCTTTTCACACCATTCTTTGTAAACCCTAGAAATGGTTGTGCGTGAAAATCCCAGTAACTGAGCAGATTGTGAAATACTCAGACCGGCCCGTCTGGCACCAACAACCATGCAACGCTCAAAATTGCTTAAATCACCTTTCTTTCCCATTCTGACATTCAGTTTGGAGTTCAGGAGATTGTCTTGACCAGGACCACACCCCTAAATGCATTGAAGCAACTGCCATGTGATTGGTTGATTAGATAATTGCATTAATGAGAAATTGAACAGGTGTTCCTAATAATCCTTTAGGTGAGTATGTGGAAACTAGTTCTTTCAATTAGTCAAACTCCCACTTAGACTTTGGGAAACGTTTACTATTACTTGAATTGGTGCTATTTTAGTTCATTTCTATCTTTATACCGTGGAAGACTTCATTTGAAAAATGTTAAATAAACGTTATATTGTTACATAATGTTTTGTTTTCTTTCCCAAGATGGAAAAAAATGCATTTTGACAAGAAAATGAGTATATATATATAGTGTCGAATTTCAGCACAAAAAATGTGATTAATCACGATTAAATACATAATCGACCGACAGCACTAGCTAATTTCAACATATACCATGTTTTAAAATAAAATTATTTATTGTTAGTTTGTTACATATATACACATATACACACACACACACACACATATATATATATATATTAGGGCTGTTGATTTAATGCGTTAATTCAGTGCGATTAATTGTATTAAAAATAACGCGTAAAAAATATTTACGCAATTAATCGCAATGCCCCCGGACTTGAGAAATGAAGCTTGTAGTACCACCTGTTTACTCCAGAGGGCAGTAAGTGAAACTTCAGCTGTGTGGCAACGGGCAGTTTATACAGTGAAGAAAACAACACAAACATACGTTACGTTCTTGTGTTCAATACATTTGATAGAGCGCAAATCCGAACTAAGAGATCTCAAGGTGTGTTTAAAGTATTAAACTATATTTAACTTGACACAGTGACCTAAAGATTTTAAGTTTATGATGCAACGCACCCGAGACGCTACACAAGCATGTCTGACGCAGGTGTAAATTGACGGGTCCTTAAACAAGCCTTCATAATAAATCTCCAACTAATTGACTAATTCACTTGTGTAATGGATTGCTGTGAACTGTGTGCCAATGATTGACTTATGATCAATAATATGGTAATAAACAATACATTGTGTTCTAAAGCTACTTTTTATATTGTCTTATCAATGATGAACTCTTCTGCCACAGGAATGTAATGCATTTTAATTATCTGAATATTTTTATATATAAATATAATTTTTTTATATTTAAAGATAACTACATAACATTATATATTGAATTATTATTATATGAGGGGCTTTCTCAGCAAATATTTCTATATGCGATTAAATAATCGGGACACCGTGTAATTAATTCAATATAAAATTAATCGATTGACAGCACTAATATATAAATCTTGAAAACTATTACACAGCCTGCTTATAATGATATGGAAAAAAATATAAATAATGAAAATATAATTAATAATAATATGATATATAATAATACATAATAATATATAATAATATATAATATATATATATATATATATATATATATATATATATATATATAGATATATATATATATATATATATATATATATATATATATATATATATATATATATATATATATATATATATATATATATACATATATATATATATTATATTATTTTCCATATCATTATAAGCAGGCTGTGTAATAGTTTTCAAGATTTTAAAGTATAAAATGAAATCAAACTATATCCCTAATTTATTATATGATTCCAAGTTAAATACTGTATTAATAAATTACTTCTTAAGGTTGTGTGTAATAAGCACCTTAAGAATGATGAAACTTTGTCTTAAATCACAATTAAATGTCAGCCATATATCATAATCATTAATTTCATAATGCACCTTTAAAACACAATAAGATATCTGTTGATCAAACCTTTCTTTGTTCACAGGCAGATCAGGTTTCAGCAGCAGAATGTTGTACCTGCAGGACAGAGATTTTAGTTTATGCTGCAGGGAATGTGACATGCAAGAACTGCAGAAGTTTCAGTTTTCCTGTTTGCACACGCACCTCTCTGCAAACTCCCTGAAGGTCGGACGCCACGAGAAACCATCTCTCCGGATACGGATCGTTTCCAACAGGCCGTTATACCTCAGCTGTGGAGGAGAATAAACATCAGCTCGTCCAGCGAATTTGATAAATTGACAAATGGGATTGCAGAACATGCAACATTAAGTTGAAAATTCCGTCATCATTTACTCACCCTCATGTCGTTCCAAACCCGCAAGACTTTCTTACATAGAACACAAAAGATGATGTTAGGCCGAATGTTAGCCTTTAGTCACCATTCACTCTCACTGGATCTCTTTTTTCCATTCAATGAAAGTGAATGGTGACTGAGCCTGACAGTCCTTCATCTTCTTTTGGGTCCCAAAGAAGGATGTCATAAAGGGTTTTTAAACCACATGAGGAGAAGTACATATCCTGAACTGCTAAGCTGTGCTTCCACATATCACCAGAAGGTGTCAGTGTCCTACAAACATCTACCTTTCACCAGGACTGTTGACATATTGAACAAAACCATTAATTCCAAGATAACATCATCTGGCCTTGTGACCTAACAGCGGTTTATACAGACACATCACAGGTCATGATGTCATTTCAACTGTGGCATTAAAAAATCTCATCTTCTTTGAGATGTAAACAATTATTTGACACCTATTGCACTGCGGATACAAAGTAAACTTGCCAAGCAAGTATAAATGAACAAGCTCTCAGAATTGTTTATTTAAAGAACTACAATTCGTCAAGCATAAACGCACAACGTTTTACACTTGTAGTCCTTACATAGCAACTTCTTCGTAATTTAAAGGGATAGTTCACCCATAAATGAAAATTCTGACATCGTTTATTCACCCTCATGTTGTTCCAAACCCATACGAACACAAAAGATGCAGTATTTTAGTCTCAGTCACCATTCACTTTCATTGTATGGAAGAAAGATGAGATTAAAGTGAACTGTTATTGAGACTAAAATTCTGCTCAACGTCTTTTGTGATCCATTAATATCACATGGGTTTGGAACAACATAATGTTGAATAATTAATAACAAAATGTGTATTTCTCTTTAATGTAATAAACCGTCATGTATCATAACAGCAATAAAAGACTGCCAGGTTTCATATAAACTCTACTGGAGGGCATGAAAAGGTAAGAATGCTTTCAGCTCCACTGTGGAAAATAAACTGGGCCACGTATAGAGCTCAGGGCTGGACTGGTAATCTGGCATTTTCCCGGTGGGCCGACACATTTTGGGGCCGTTCAGGGGCGGACTGGCCATCGGAAGAACCGAGCGGGCCGGTGGGTCGGCCGCGAAACGGACCAAATGAGCTAAAATGAGCCGCCGTGTTATGCAGAACGGACCACAAAATGCCGCCACGATATGCAGAAAAGGACAGCGAACACCCCCCGCTCGCTCAACAACTTTTGGGCCAGTTGCTATGTAAAACCCCGGGCCGATTTCTCTTCCCAGTCCAGCCCTGATAGAGCTGAAAACCAGTCAAGACCTCACAGTGACTCTGAACAGTCCAGCTGTTGTTCTGTAAAGCGCAGAACTTTACCTGATCCATGACCAATTTGCTGTCCAGTTCATCAGGCAGTTTGCTTCTGTTGGGTTTGATGCAGCGGACGAAGTGCGGACTCGCGGCAAACATCTTCTCCATTAGAACTGCCAGTGAATGCTGTGCAGAACATATCACTTTTAGTTTCAAATTTAAGTTACAAACCTGGCACGTTAAACTGAACAATACCTCTGACATACAGGGGCAAGAAAAAGTATGTGAACCCTTTGGTTTTCTTGCATTATTTGCTCATAACATGTGATCTCATCTTCATCAAAATCACATGAATAGACAAACACAATGTGCTTAAGCTAACAACACACAAACAATTATAATCTTTCATGTCTTTATTGAACACATCCTATTAAATATTCACAGTGCTGTGGAAAGAGTAAGTTTGGAGTGTGAGAAAGTATAATTTACCTTAAATTGCGCCCCGACAGACTGCTTCCTGGTTGAGTTGAAGTTGTCATCTGCAACTTGTAGCTAAAAGTGCAAAGGTCATGAGGTAAAATGCAGCATGCAATGATATTAGAGTCATCATTAACTGGTCTTAAATATAACAACAACGTCTCATTTAAAAAGCTGTGCAGAAATGGTTAAGGCTGCAGCACAGGTGGCAGAGAGCACACATAAAGGTCACCAAGGTTTTTCCCCTCTTCAAGGCTAGAGTAAATCATATATTTCCAGTGATAATGATTTGGGTCGAATTTAAGGGAAAATATGAGGGTTGCGCTCTGTGGTCTCCAGAGTCGTAGGTGGGCGCCACCGATAGGGGGCGGAGGTGTGCATACATGAATAAAAAATAAATGTTTTGAATTTTAGAAAGTGCAATGTCATCTGACAGACGCGTCCGGTGTGTGACCCCCTTTTTACAGTATCTACCATTAAAACATTTTATAATAAAAATTATAATAGTTAAAAGTTTAAAATTTTGAATAAATATAATGCAAAATAAATGTTTATTCACTTTTAACAATTGTGTTATCGGCCATTAAAAAAACACATACATATATATATATATATATAATTATTCAAATATACAAATACACACATATATATGCCACTTAATATTTTATTATATATATATATATATATATATATATATATATATATATATATATATATATATATATATATATTATAAATATAATATATATAATAAAAAAATTATAATTAGATGTGTGTAATATATATATATATTTATTACACATATATCTAATTATAATTTTTTTATTATCTATAATTATAAAAAAATTATTTTATATATATATATAATATATATATTTTATATGTGTGTGTGTATATATATATATATATATATATATATATATATATATATATATATATATATATATATATATATATATATATATATAATAATTATATATATTAAAACCGGACTGGATGATTCTACCACATTTTGTGATTCTAATTTATTTTTTATTTCCTGTACATTATTGTATTGTATGCATTATTATGAGAATATAATTGTTGGAGAATAAAGTAATTGTCAAGAATTGCTTAATTGTAATGAAAATTGTCACAGTGTAAAAAATCCCAAAAGTATTATTTATTGATACTGCCTTTATGCAAAATAAAGTTTAAGATAAATAAATAAAGGAGTAAAATGTGACAGACATCTCTTCATAAGATTCACCCAAAACAGCAAATATCACAAAATAGATTGAATGAGTTTATACATTAAACTGGTATGTACTAAATAAATAAATGCTCTTTTTAAATATACCTTGGCCTTACGTGGCATCAGCGTCCCCGTTCTGGAAATTGTGGCTGAAAATAAGAAACGTCACATGAACAACTTGCATCACATATCACATTTGAATATTCTCTTGGGTACAAATCCCACAAGCTTTAACACTCAATGCTGACGGGACGCTCACAATTCATATGCAAATTATTTCACTTGATAGTAGCAATTCAAGCCTCTATATTTACAATCTAATCCCAGATCTTTGAATATCTCATTGTGGATTTTTACCAGATTCATAGTTTGACAAACCTGCGAAGAGAACGCTGAGGAGTGGAGTGACACTGTTGATGAAGAGCTCACGGATGTTGGCTGGAATCGTGTCTCTATTTTTTTCAAGAAAACCACTTGCGTTGTATTGCACCTGAGTGAAAGACAAAACACACAATTAAAAACAAGCCAAATAAATTCTTGGTCATTTAAGGTTAATTGCATTCTTTGTTGACATCTAACTTAAGTCTAAATGAATCTTATTCGTGACTCCAGCAGATTAATACATAAGTGATGATGTTGTTTATTTGTTGGCTCACCTTCCCAGCGTAGTGCACAATGGTGAAGAGAGGGGTGTGGTTTCGCACAACCTCAAAGTTGGGAGCAGCTTTAAACTTGCTGTTTAACTTATCAACAAAGTCTCTGTCAGTGGCCTGTGTGTGCAAAAATTACACGTGATCTTAATATCTTGATGAATGTTCTTTTGGTTACCAATTTGTTTGCACAAAACACCAGTGATTTGACTGCAGCACTCACAGGCTAGAGTGATTGACACATGCGTGTTATAATTAATGTGTTCAAATCATCATACTTTCTTTAAACTATGATAAATGTGCCCAGATGATACTATTGTCTAAATCTGTGCATGCTTTTCACCACTCACAACCCCATTGACAGCCTTGTCAATGGATAAGGCACGTTTTCTATTCTTGAAATACTGCGAGCATCAATTTCTTTAATAAAAATAAAAAACTAATGAAATATTTAATTGGAACAATGCATTCCTATGGCGCTATTCACACCGGGTCCGAAAATCCAACGTTTTTGACGGACAGCAATCAGACTGTGATGAAAACTGACTGACCAATGAGATACAAGCTTTTTATCACTTTTCTAGAGTCACTACAGCTGCTCAATTTAGCGCGTTGGTGGCGCTAATCACCTGGGAAACACTAGCATTGGATGTGCAGCTGATATGTGTGCCCCCAAAGTGTGTTTGTATGTGGATGCATTCTAAATGTTTATAAACACTTTTTTTTTTATTACTCGTCTAACACACAAAAATATGGAGTGGTGGAGGCGTAGTGGCTAAAGCACATAACTATTAATCAGAAGGTCGCTGGTTCGATCCCCACAGTCACCACCATTGTGTCCTTGAGCAAGACACTTAACTCCAGATTGCTCCGGGGGGATTGTCCCTGTAATAAGGGCACTGAAAGTCGCTTTGGATAAAAGCGTCTGCCAAATGCATTAATGTAAATGTAAAATATGCTGATACCTCAAATTTTATATGTTTTGTCTTATGTAAATATGTAAGCATAAGCATACTTAGCAGCTCGTCATAAAATATACCAAAAACTTCCATGCAATATTATACTACGTGTATAAACAAACGAATTTGCTATTTTTATAGCAAGGCTATTATAACAAAGTATTCCTGTAATGGTCCTCTTTTCTAACCATGCACAAGAAACGCTGAATTCAACACAAATATGCAATAATTACATATAGAAAAGACTGATTATTTTTTATATTATGCATCACATTTTATACTATACCCGTTATATACCGTTATTCTTATTGTGCATTATTCCACGTGTATTTATATCAATGCATCTCTTGGTAAATTATCCAGGAATTGATGGAGGCATTATAAAACAAGAAGTTGGGTTTGGGAGTTTGTTTGGAATATACTCGAAGCTAAATGCATGTGCACATATAAAGAAACAGGACGTATACATTTATGCAACAGCGCGCTTTACTCATCTCACTCGCATATAAAAAACACGATTCTATATTCTTCAAAATGCATCAAAAAAACAGAGAACATAATGAAACAGCTGTGCCAAATTCGCTAAATAAATGCTTTAACAGTCCTGCCAGGAAACACGTATAAATATGCTTGTAGAACAGCAACAGCGCCGCCAACTGTACAGGAGTGAAATAGTTTTTCATTATGGTCTCAGTGTGAATAGAATTATTAAGTGGGGATGTAATTGTAACCAGAAATGTTACAGTCCTTATAATTTCCATCCCTACACCCAACGTTCTCCACTCACCTGAGGAAAGGCGCTTTGTTCATCTAGGAGAGAGAAAATCCCGATGGGTTTAGTAAGGAACAGATCCTGAAATACAACAAATGCTGGCATGAGTGAGTTTTCCATATAGACATTCATGTATTCTCTCTCGCTGCTCTCTTATTACACTACAGGAAACGCAGAGGTTTAGGAGTTATGCAGCACAAGCCTCACTGAATTAGAAGTCTATTGCAACTCTCCTGCTTTAAAAGCAGACGGCTGCTGCAAACACCTTAATTACAGGACAGAGTTCATATTTACAGAGCAGAACAACCCAAGAATCTGAAAATGTGGGACATTTTAAAACACTGTTAATGTGAAAACCGTTTAACGTGGCGTCGTACTATAACAATGACCAGAACCATATTTCCTCTTACCTTGTCTGAAACAACACTGAAAAACAATGCCAATGAAATCCAAGGAAAATGGCCGCTTCTGTTGTGTTTATTTTATGTTATCTCTGTTTTCTCCCCTGTAGAAGCCATAAAACAGCTTGATCTTGCTTAACGTATCGAAACAGCTGTAGCTTTTGATGACCACATTTTATTTGGCACCTTATTGGTCATAAACACCGTTTATAAACAATCAGGTGAGCTCATTATCGAAACACAAATCATAGTTTTATGGTAATAGTTTTTTCCACGGACAACCATTGTTAAGAAAAACATTAACATGGTTTAATGTACCACATTAAGCATTTTCTTTGTAACAGATTTATTTGAAAAGGGATTCCCACTACTTAGTAGGTCCTCATGGTGGTGCGGTTACTCGCCTCAATCCAGGTGGCGGAGGACAAGTCTTAGTTGCTTCCACTTCCGAGACAGTCAATCCGCACATCTTATCACGTGACTCGTTGTGCATGACACCGCGGAGACTCACAGCATGTGGAGGCTCATGCTACTCTCCATGATCCACACACAACTCACCACATGCCCCATTGAGAGCGAGAACCACAAATCACGACCACGAGGAGGTTACCCCATGTGACTCTACCCTCCCTAGCAACCGGGCCAATTTGGTTGCTTAGGAGACCTAGCTGGATTCGAACTTGCGACTCCAGAGGCGGTAGTCAGCATCAATACTCGCTGAGCTACCCAGGCCCCCGCAAAAGGTTAACGTTTTTATTTTTCTCCCAATTTGGCATGTCCAATTCCCAATGCACTCCAAGTCCTCATGGTGGCATAGTGACTCGCCTCAATCCGGGTGGCGGAGGACGAATCTCAGCACCCTCCGTGAGCATCAACCCGTGCATCTTATCACGTGGCTCTTTGAGCGCGTTACCACAGAGACATAGCGCATGCGGAGGCCCACGCCATCCACCGCGGCAATCTACGCACAACTCACCACATGCCACACTGAGAGCGAGAACAACATTATAGCGACCACGAGGAGGTTACCCCGTGTTACTCCACCCTCCCTAGCAACCGGGCCAATTTGGTTGCTTAGGAGACCTGGCTGGAATCACCGCAAAGGTTAAAGTTAAACGCTTTGCTTTGTTTTTTGACATCAGTGTTAATGACACCAAAGTTTGAGAGAAATTCTGCATTTGTTGGCTGTTGCTCTGGCATTTTAAAGGTGCTGTAAGTGATTTTAGCTGTTCCATTTCCACGAGACTGAGCCGTTGATTTAGCCACGCCCCCATTTCCAAAACCCCGCCCTCCAAAGATAACAAATAAGCTTTATTGAGACCGACATCCTGCAGGAACGGTTGTTTAAAACAACAGCAGCAAAATAGCGCCCTCAGCTGACAAATGTTATGAACAACATGGCATAAATATGGCATTAAACCTCATTAACTCGCTGCAACTGCTCAATAATACTAGGAGAATGCGCAAAATTATTGACGGGTCAAAAATGTCCACTGAAAACATTTTGTTGCCGGTTTACAGAATCTAGTAAACTCACAGAGAACGGTGAGATATCTCACGACACTTATTTCAGTAATATATATATATATATCTCTTCCAGCACATTTAAGCCATTAACTTATAATAGGATTCTATGGGGATAAACCACAAACATAAAAATGAAGTCACTTTAAGAGATTATCTTTGTTACTGTGTGCATTTGATAATTTTTATGACATTTCAGAATGTCAGAGAGGAATTTGGTCGTGTTTTTACTACATTAATACATGTTTTCAAATGTAATAAACAAGCTTCATATAAAGACCACAACAATTTTGCTTTTCAGCAATTAAGAGAGAGATTCTCCAAACTACGTGTCCTGCAGCGTCAGCACTTCCTGTGCTTGGGATTTACCACACATCTGCCTGCCAAACTCAGAGCTCGGGTGTATTTTTGGAGTGAAAGTGGAGAGGAAAAAAAGGAGAGAATTCATGATAATCACAGAGGGTGAAAGCGGTCAACAGAAATGTTCTGTACCAGTATGGGTTTGTTGTCCTTGTATGTTATGTTCTCCCATGTGATGCCTTCCTCTTTATACTCTTTCTGTTCCATTAGGAAGATGTGCTAGAGGTGAAATCAAACGGAAAATGTGATAATTTGAATCATGAAATGGCAAATCTTATTACTAAAACTGAATGAGGCATTTAAATCGCAATACAACCTTTGATTATTCCGCACAAGAGGCAGGCACATTTCCAAGTTTTTGTTGGATTCAGAAACCATTTCTTACAGACAGAGTAACAAGCACTAATCACGACTTACATGGTTGAAGAAATACTGGAGTTGTTCATTGGCAAGATTAATGCAGAGCTGCTCAAACCGGTTCACAGCGAAGTTTTCAAAACCAAATATATCAAGGATTCCTGTAAATGGTGAAAGAGCAAACCTTATATCTTGTGTGAGATACTGTCTTTGGCTTTCCCTCATACTTTATTTCAACTAGTTTTAGAGAAATGGAAGGAAAGATCCAATTTAAATGGATAAATACAATAATACATCTAACTAAAATGGCATTTTAAAACCTACTAGCAGAAATTGACACACAGTATATAATAGCAGGTTACGCTGAGCAACCACAGACAAGCAGCCTTGGACTAATTAAAGAAAGAAAAGGTCAAAGGAGAACGGTTATTTCGATGTTGGTAAGACCTTTATATTTTTGGTATTAGGGGTTAGTGTGGTTAACGCTAAAGAACTGAGGGTATTCACTAGTGACAGGCCAAAATATAAAGTGATAAAACCGCTTAAATTTTGCCATTTAAAGATTACAGGCATCGGCCAATAACCATGCACAGTTCAAAAGTTCCTAAATCTAACTACAGCGTTATCAATAAATAACAAATATTTTGTTTTCAAATATGTTTGGTGGATTTTAACAAAATATTATGTAAAAATAGTGTTAAACTCTATGGGCCCGCTGGCGGGTGCTATATCGCAAAAAAGGTGTATGCTTAAAACGTTAAAGTCTCCGAATACATAAGTCAGTTGTATGAGTTTTCATACGAGGTTTCACATATCGAATGAAAGCTCTCATTCTCAGGAAGGCTAATTTTGTCAGCCCTAATATCACAGTTCGGAAGATTTTTAAAAGAATCACAAAGTGAACTATGATTTCTCCAAGTCATCAAATACAAACGTCTATTTTATGCTCTGATTAATAGGTTAGTTCACCCAAAAATGAAAATTAGCCCATCATTTACTCACTCTCAAGCCATCCTAGGTGTATATGACTTTCTTCTTTCAGCCAAACACAATCGGAGTTATATTAAAAAAGATCCCGGCTCTTCCAAGCTTTATAATGGGAGTGAATGGTACATTAGATTTTGAAGCCCAAAAAACCACATCAATCCATCAAAAAAGTAATCCATACGGCTCCAGGGGGTTAATCAAGGCCTTCTGAAGCGAAGTGGTTTTGTAAGAAAAATATCTATATTTATAACTTTAACTATAATCTCTGGCTTCCGGTAACGGCCGTCCGCACGTTCACAAGAGAGTGAAGTGACGAACCCGGAAGCGCGCGTGTTGTTTACAGCAAAGGAAAATGGCGAAAAGTAGGGAGTTGTTTTAGCTATACTGGAGATTTGTATTAGTCTTAAAATAGTGCATTCATGCGTCCATCCAGTCATTCCAATCGTCCATTCATGGCAGTAAACACTCTCAGCCTCTGTTGGCATTACCTCGCATTTCCTGCATGAGCACCACCATGTCTCCCGTACTCTCCGGCTACCAGATTCTTTTGTTTGTGCCGCTCCAGCAGCCTCCCGGAGTTCCTGGTTGATGTACTCCGGTTCAAACAAATAGGGCTGGGAAAAAACTCAATCTCCTCTTCTCTAATATCGAAATCCTCCGACATTTTTTCTTTAAAACTCCTCGTTGTTGTCTTCTAATTCGTGACCAGTGTTTTGTTTTGCTCTATCCTCACTTCTCACCGGAGCTTGCAATACGCCTACATCATACGCCGGAACTCGACTTTCTCATGAACGCGTGGACGGCCGTTACCGGAAGCCAGTAATTATGGTTTATAAAGTTATAAATATGGATATGCTCCTTACAAAAACGCATCGCTTCAGAAGGCCTTTATTAACCCCCTGGAGCCGTATGGATTACTTTGTTGATGGATGGATGTGCTTTTTTGGGCTTCAAAATCAAAGTTTCCATTCACTCCCATTATAAAGCTTGGAAGAACCAGGATATTTTTTAACATAACTCCGATTGTGTTTGGCTGAAAGAAGAAAGTCTTATACACCTAGGATGGCTTGAGTGAGAGTAAATTTCATTCATTTTTGGGTGAACTAACCTATTAATGCTGCTGTAAGCCCCGAGTACCCAAAACATTATCTCTGCTTTTACCTTTACCTTTGCTTTTAGTAAAAAAAAAAAAATGTGCCTTTGTTTACTTGTCTGTGAGCTTGCTTGGCCGAATAATCCAGATTTGGCCAAGATCAAAATATGCCACCCAGAAGTAAAAGCATGCAAAACAAATCATCTGAAAAATATGTATTGACTATTGATGATAAAATGTTATACATCATCGCAAAGGTATGACACTTATATTGAGCTTCTAGTCCAGTCAGAGGCCAAGAAATTCAATGAAACAATGAGGGTGGTGCTTGAACTGACAATTAGACTGAATGTCTATGGACGAGCACATCTGTGAGGGCTAAAATGTGTTAGAGCGCCACCTACATTTCAGATCTGTATATTGTGATGAAATGTGATAGAGCAAAAAAAAAAATTTTTTTTATAGTGCTTGCTGCCATGTATTGAAATAAAATCAAATAATCAGCATATGCTATCGAAAAACCCACCTGTATTTCTGACAAAAGGAGAATTTCACAATTTACTGAATGAACTAACATGGGTATATTTACCAATTTCATTGAGTTCGACGTCAAAATCTACTTTTGGTGCGAGCTGTTCGTTGATTTTACTGACGATCCATCCGAACACTCGACCGTACGCCACTTTAGCGATGGAATCTCTGGCATCTGAAATGACAATATCATTGTTTTAATTTCAAAACCAGCTTGTGTGTGTATAACACAGTATCACACATGCCAAACCTAGTGATGTAAGGCTGAATGAGGAAGTCAGTGTGTAAAATGAAAGCATACCCTCAGCCTGCTGCTGGTTGTGCAGGCGTTGGATGGCCTCTCCTCGTGTCACTGACGTGGTGCAGGTCAAACTCTTCAATAAATCCCCTTCTTGAACACCAAACTGACCCTGCTTACAAACAACAACACACACATTTATGCACACTATGCCATGAATGCTGTTCATTTAGCTTATCTTATATTGAACCTCAAATATTTCTTTAAGCTTAGGCCTGAGGTTAGGGACTTGAACTACATTCCTACACTGCGAAAAAATTAAATCTTAATTTTGACAATGGGGTAAGAAAAGTACATTTGTTTTCCCTTTAAAATAAGTTTATTTGTCTTACCATATTGGCAAATAGTTGTTTTATCTTTTAAGTATAAACCTCACAAAATTGTGTCAGATTTCTCTGAAAACAAGACAATCTCATGCAATTTTGTTTGTTAAGTAAACGTATGTTGTTTTAAGAATGGTTAGATATTTGTACTAGAAAACAAGACCAAAATACTAATAAAGAAAATAATTTTTTGCAGTGCATGCATTATTCTGTCACTGCATTTAATTTTGTATATATATATATATATATATATAAATATTACATGCATTTATTTATTATTTATTTTAAAATTAAGCTTTACTTAATATTTTTTTTGTAATTTTTTAATGTGAATTATTATTGTGCATATATAAATAAACTTTACCTTATCGAACAGACTCAGTTTTTGATTATCTCCCAAAAGATACTTTTTTCAACTCCCTTCCACACAATAAGGAACGCCCAATTCCCAATGCGCTCCAAGTCCTTGTGGTGGCGTAGTGACTCTCCTCAATCTGGGTGGCGGAGGACGACTCTCAGTTCCCCTCAGTTGCGCGGTCTGACACCGTCAATCCGTGCATCTGATCACGTGGCTTATTGAGCGCGTTACCGTGGCGATGTAGCGTGTGTGGAGGCTTCGCGCTATTCGCCGCGGCATCAACGCACAACTCACCACGCGCCCCACTGAGAGCGAGAACCACATTATAGCGACCACGAGGAGGTTACCCCATGTGACTCTACCCTCACTAGCAACCGGGCCAATTTGGTTGCTTAGGAGACCTGGCTGGAGTCACTCAGCACGCCCTGGATTCGAACTCGCGACTCCAGGGGTGATAGTCAGCTTCTTTACTTGCTGAGCTACCCAGGCCCCCCCGAAAGACACTTTTGAGGGGATAATCGATATCCAAAGTTAAGTGTGTCATTTCTGCACAACTAATGTCTCCAAACAGAACA
This sequence comes from Xyrauchen texanus, assembly GCF_025860055.1. Lineage (NCBI taxonomy): Eukaryota > Metazoa > Chordata > Actinopteri > Cypriniformes > Catostomidae > Xyrauchen > Xyrauchen texanus. The sequence continues at coordinate 2,764,184 of NC_068319.1, read as the reverse complement.
GCGCTCTGTCGGGCTGGTCGTAAAACTCAAACAAACAGAGCAATGTTTTGATGGCGCCACAGTCACAGTGTTTTAACTCTTGGGATGAATCAGCAAGCAAAGAACGTCAAGTAAGTTCTACTTTGCTAATTGTGCTCGAACTGTTCTACAACACAAACAAGCACTTAAAAGAAGCATATCCTGCCAATTTAAAAGAACAATGATTAACAAAATGTGACAAGTCAACCAAGATGTAAATGTTATATCGTGAAGGTCACGCTAATATGTGGGTTTAGATACTGGGGACCGCTTGTGAACATAAACAAAAGAAACATCAATCTTACTGGCTCAAGCATGTTAAAGTGTGGATCTTTTGATATATGGAAATAAACCTGCTTCAGGAAATGCGCTATCACAATATGTGTAGGACGCCCTAATAGAATCTAAACATAGCTGCTCGTGACCTTTCGGAGCTCTGTGTGTGTTATCATAAAAGCCAGATGTAGACAGAGCCCACGTCTCCTTCAGTTTATGCTTAAGGGTTTCTTTGTGTGCTAGCCCCTCGTAATTCACCAGATTAAACAGTAGGGCGATAGAGGTGATGCTGGGACTGTAAGCGAAATCTCCTGAGAACACTATCCTGACATCTTGTGTGAGCAAATGGCTTGTTAGTGGCTCTTGCTAAGGCAAGCATTACTATTACTAATAGCTCAGACTTACAATTGTCACCTGGTGGACATTTAAATGACTAAAAGTCGCATAGATTTACACTGAAGGAGGGTCCCAAGCCACATCTTAAAATATCAGGGATTTCCTTTGACTTTTGCCAGTTAGTGAACATAAAATGGTAAATGGTCTGCACTTATATAGTGCCTTTTTAACCGTAACAGTATTCAAAGTGCTTTACACTGTGACTCATTCACACACTCACACACTCACACGGCGGCAGAGCTGCCATGTAAGGTGCTAGCCTGCCATTGGGAGCAACTTGGGGTTCAGTGTCTTGCCCAAAGACACTTCAGCATGTGGAATCGTGTGGGCCGGGATTCAAACCACCAACCCTGCGATTAGTGGCCGACCCGCTCAACACAGCTGCACACAAAACTGAGAGCAGAACTTGTAGTCGAATAATTGATGCATTTCTATGCCCAGCCTTATTTATATTTTTTTTAATGGAGTACTCAAACAGAAACATAGGGTGTTTTCACACTTGAGTCCTCTTTAAAAGAACCAAAATCCAACCCCTTTTAGTGGACCAAAAAGTGGACTGAGTGAAAAGGTACCCAGTTCTCTGCATTCACACTGTCTGAGAGCTTGTAAGTGGGCTCAGATCTCTTTTTGGTCCACTTTACTAGTTACGGGGTCTCAGTCCTTTTTGCATTCACTCTGTGTCATTTGTCGGATCGAGTCCAACTTTAAAAAATATTGAATGTATTATAATTATTAGGGCTACATTTAACGTAGAGTATAAATAGCTCTACATATTAACTTAGAGCTATTTATACATGTTTAAACATGTTTACTGCTCTCAAAATGAATAAGCAGCATAAGAATAGGTGTCTATATTCAATAAAACGTCATTTATTGATCTTTGGCTTCAATAGTATGTCATTCTATACTATTACAATGAAAAGTATTGTAACAGAATTGAATGCATTGTATTTTTATATAAAAAATACTGGATTTAGAGGCAAAATTCAACATTCAATCATGGTAAATAAGTCATTAAATGACAAACAATAAGATTAAATCACAATTTGTTTAATTTACTGACACCCTCGGGCTACTTCCATACATAGATCTTAATTTCTTAACTTTCATTCGGTTTTCAATGTGTCCAGTTAATCCCTCGAATCTTTATTTGCCACAGAACATTAAAGAAAGACCCTTGAGATTGTTTTGTTTGCTCACGTTGTCATTTCCTAAGTACAGATACCTATCAGGGCCAAACATGTTTGGTATTATGCAAATGAGAAAATCAAGTGAGCCCAGAGCGCTTTTTGTTCACAATGCACATTATTAGCGAACCGAACCATACTCATACCACCTCCTGAGATGGTCTCGGCTCGGTTTGCTTTTAAGGTGTCCGAGATTGTTTGGTGTGTACACATATTGGCCAAAAATCCCCCGAACTGAGCTCAGTGTGAAAACACCCATAGAGGAGGCTACAGACAGCAACAGTCACACCGTGTCCCAACCTGATGGCAACGACATGCAACAAAAGGTATATTTTTGTTTTATTTTTGTCCTAACTACGAGTGACATGTGACTGTACATTCTATCGATCGCTTGAATTCTATTTCCGGCATCGCACAGGTAACTCCATCCACTGTGAACTGGTCCAAAAACGTTAAAAAAAATAAGGCTGGGCATAGAAATGCATCAATTCTTTGACTACAAACTCTTTAGACATGTTTTGGAAGTTCTGTTCTCTTTTTTTGTGGGCAGATACGTTGTGTTCGGTTGTCACCATCGATGTGGAGGACCTGTTTTTACATTAACAAAGCAAGTTTTTTCTTGAACGCCCCAATGTCGCGAGGGGCCTGCGCGAACGGTTGCTCTCATGCCATATCATGAGCAGCGCACAGATCAATGCCCAGTGAACATTTTGACTAAATAATACATTTGATTTCAGTTTGTTTTTCACCAAACCTTATCATGAGTCTCATAGAATAATTTATTAGACTTCCGAATTATACTTTTGCATTCTTTTCAAGCTTGAAGAGGTGGTCACCATAAACTGCCATTGTATGACATCATTGAGCACAACATTTTTCTGCAATTTCTCCCTTTGTGTTAAGAAAAACAAAGTAAGTCATATAGGTTTATAACAACACAGTGGTGAGTAAACAATGACTGAATTTTCATTTTTGGGTGAACTATCCCTTTAAGAGGAATCGGAACCGAATCATTAAACTCCCTACGACTCCCATCAATAACTGCATTGTGGCATGTAAGTTTGCACAAGCAAACACACAAAAATATTAAAAGTTACATTTGTTTAACACTGCATGTAATGGGCTGATAAACTTCTAGCTTCTTTTCCACCATAATTCTTTTCCATGCATCTGTAGAAGCATTTGTGCCAATAATCGTTTTTATGGTCTTCACACCTGTTTACTTAAATAGCAAGGTTCAAATCCATTTCACAGTAAACAGAAAGCTTCACCAGTGGTTAAAAGTGCTCACGCCCATCTAGACACATTGTGATCTGTGAAGCATTAGCAATCGCGAGGTGCCAACTAACAGCTCAATCTGCAGAAAAGAACAGGAAACTCACAGCAGTTACTTTTAACCAGCCACGTGACGCCTCAGTCACTTTCAGAATGTCGTTGTCGGTCGTTTCAAACATGATGTTCCCCATTGACAGAATTCCAGCCAGAATTGTCATCATGTCCACCTTTTCCTGCAAATGAGATGGTATAAATGATCAACTGTAAATAAATGTTCATGTGTTGAATGTAGTGAATTTCGTATTTGGGTAGTTGATAGAGTATGTCAAGATTTTGGGGTAAAATTGTTATACGAGTCAATGACGGGACTCATCTTGTCCGTGTTAAAAACAAACATCTGCTATTTATTATGAACTTCTTATGAAAAGGTCCCTTTTTTCCAGTCATGTGGTGTAACCCTGACAAAACTTCTTGTTCATAACATTTATAAAAAAATAAAATAAAATAATATATATATATATATATATATATATATATATATATATATATATATATATATATATATATATATATATATATATATATATATATATATATATATATATATATATATATATATATATATATATATATATACATATATACACACACACACACACACACACACACACACACACACACACTTTTCATACTTTTCAAGAAAGCATTATAATGCTTTTTACTTGACGGTTAAGTTTTTTTTTTTTATTGAAACCAAATTGGACACAAAGATTACATTTCTAAGAACTTGACAAGTGTTTTAAAGCAGATTTTTAACATTTTAACCCTTTGGACAACCTTACTTGTCAATTAAACCAATGAAAAAACATCTTTGACAACATCATCCCCCTTGAATCATTGCGAACCGAACTATTGAGCATCTACATCTGAGATGTTGTTCTTGAGTAGCGCTCAAATATTGCGCACCACATGAAAGCTAAAAATAGCCGTGAGAGTGTGTGTGTGTGTGTGTGTGTGTATGTGTGTGTCAACAGAGTAGTGCCATTCTCTAACGCTCTGGTCCTGCACGTGCATTTTATACATTTACATTTATGCATTTGGCAGACGATTTTATCCAAAGCGACTTACAGTGCCCTTATTACAGGGACAATCCCCCCGGAGCAACCTGGAGTTAAGTGTCTTGTTCAAGGACACAATGGTGGTGGCTGTGGGGATCGAACCAGCAACCTTCTGATTACCAGTTATGTGCTTTAGACCACTACACCACTCTATTTACTTATTAAACAGTCTTTTGTGATTCACAGAGCTACTGCACATCATCAAGTGGCTTTGAATAAAACGCACAAGTCATATGAACTGCTTTAATGGTGCTTTAATGGTTCTTTTATGTCATTTTTGGAGCTTAACAGTAACGAACATGACTAACACGCAGTATCGGATTTGGATCGGGCTCGTTAGACTGATGCACGATCCGTCAAAAAATGTTGGAGCGACACGAACCAGGTATTGGACTCAAGGTGCAAGGAAACTATTTTAATACCCTTTACTTGATAGTTGCACCACATTATATTTTTAAGTCATTAATTACAAATTTTACAAAGAGAACAGAGTCCAAACTAATTGAATCCCAGATGTAGTTTATTTTTCAACCAAAATCCCAATAATGGGTGCATGACGAGGGACATTAAACACTAAACAAGCCTGAACACACCGGGGACTCTTATTTTGAAATGACGGAGACTTGGCTCCGTTACAATGCTCTATATTTAATATTTACCAAATTAAGCTTTTTATAGCCTTTATATTATTATTGTTATTATTCACAATAAATGGAGATACGATGTACATGATGACGAAGAACGTTTCCAAATAGTCTAATTTTTCTATGTATGGCCGAACTTCAATTGAAAAACGTAATTATCAGAGGAACACTGAGAAAATAAAACAATCTGTCGACAACTATCGGCATGTATTTTTATCGAAAACCTTATTATATTTTTGTTCCAAAAAGCAACTATCGGCATAGATTAATCGGCCGATAGTTTTTAAAATCGATTCATAAACACATGACTCTTATTTTGAAATGACGGAGACTCGGCACCGTTACAATGCTCTATATTCAATATTTACCAAATAAAATGTAATTTAATTTTTAAACTATCGGCACCAATTATTCAGTAAATCCGATATATCCGTCAACCTCTAATTTTAAGCGCTACAATTGGTCATCATTTTAAGTCAACATGAACTTCTTATTTATTGTGATGATATCATCAATATTTTTAATTGAAATAAAAACGAATATTTTTAAGCTCTGCGTCCTTACCTGCTCTTCAAAGCCCACCATGTCCATGGCGTTACACACTTCAGCATATTTCACACGCCAGTTCAGTACCACGTCTTCTTGCCCAAACCTGCCATTCAAATAACTGACAGACACAGAGAAACTGTAAAGTTACTGTTATTTCATAAACATCCAATCAGCTTTGTTTACATGAAACAATGCATTGCATTGCATTGCATATTAGATTTTCAAACACCACCTCTCTAACATAACATAATAATGCAATAAGCTACTCATGACCAGATGTTACACTGAATAACCTAAAATACCTTTAACTGTGTTAAAACCACATTTATTACACATTTCCTGCATTATTTGATGCATATATCAGCTATTTTACAGCTCATTCAATCAGATTGTAGAGCTAGAATGATCAGTTTTATGATGCTCCTTAAAACCCTACAATAATTGCCTCACCTGACAATGATGCATCGACCTTTTACACAACAAACCTCTCACAATGAAACATGCCGTCCATGCCACAAATAGTTTTATAGGTGTGTTCATGTTACACACCTTACAATTAAATGCACAGGTAAAATGCTAATCTATGACATGCATCATAAACATGTTGCTCTTGCTGTATTTATGAGGGCATGACATCACGGCTGACTTACCGGTAGTGCGTAGGGTCCAAGAGACCGTAGATCTCTTTATCTTCCGAGGAGATTCCAGCTAACATGAAGTAGAAGATGTGAAAATTTTGTTCCCCTTCATCCTGATGAACCACACGAGATTTCTCAAGAAGATACTCATTGATTTTGGCTCCTCTGACTGCAAAGATTGAGAAGCTCAGGTTAATGTTTAATCAATAAATAATAAAATTGGTCAAGGAACACACCCAATGAAAGCTGCAATTGGTACGACTCTTTACGGTCAGTAGAAAGAGCGTCAATCGTTCACTTTTGATCCCAATCGCTCGATCCACTCTACAAACCTGAAGAGTTCTGGAAGCGTAGCTGGATATACTTCCCGAAGCGGCTGCTGTTGTCGTTCATGACCGTCTGTGCGTTTCCAAAGGCTTCGAGAAGTGGATTCACCTATTCAAACACAACCACACTCAGGTCAGTGTGATGGCCACAAAAAGTATCTACGCAGTAGAGGTGTAACGTATCAAATTAGTTGCAGAATAGGAAATTTGAGGCCAATACGATAACCAACTGTGATCAGTCGACACCAATCCAACTGCTAATGCTCATTTTTCAGAAAGCACGTTTTTTTTCTAGCATTATGCGGTCTACACCACACTGTAAAATGAGCATTTAAGGGCTGACAACAGAGCTGAAAAACAAAATTAGGATTGCATTCAAATTTTCAAGACATTATTTCAGGTAAGGGAGAAATCTAAAAGACGATTTGTAAACCGCCGTTGTGTCCTACGCCCACATGAGGATGCAACAAATCAATACACCAATCAGCACAGTGTTGTAGTGATTGTTTAATCGCAAAGAACATGTCTGGCTGTCATCAAATGTGCATAAAATTATAAAGTCAAAAGATTTAGCCAGTTCACATTTTCAAATATTATGTAAAAAAAGCTAAATGTGACAAGAAACGCTAAAACAGACGGTTCCATGTTAATTTAATGTTGTCAAACTTCATAAAACTGGTGGTACTACACTGTCTTTCATTACATAAGTAACTAATGCTTATGCGCGAGATACTGATATGACAGAAAGGCATAGTCAAGACACAACCGCCCAAGACCGGGCATGCACTAGACCAGGGGTTTTCAAATTGGGTTAAAGTGAGCCTCCCCCTAGAGAACTTGAAGACAGCCATGCCATGCCCCCCGAACACCTCCACAACCACTAATTAGGCTATTATTATTATTATTATTATTATTATTATTATTATTATTACTTCTAGGCTACTACAAAACTAAAAAAAATTTCTTTTTACTAAGCTATCAACATGGGCGACTGTGGCTCAGGTGGTAGAGTAGGTCGGCCACTGATCGTAGAATTGGCGGTTCGATTCCTGGCCAACACGATTCCACATGCCGAAGTGTCCTTGGGCAAGACACTGAACCCCAATTTGCTCCCAATGGCAGGCTAGCACCTTGCATGGCAGCTCTGTCGTCATTGGTGTGTGAATGTGTGTGTGAATGGATGAATGAGTTCACAGTTTAAAGTGTCTTATGGTGGGTTTGTGGTGCTGTAGTGCGCTTAAGCACATTACTTGTAATCAGAAGGTTGCTGGTTCGATCCCCACAGCCACCACCATTGCGTCCTTGAGCAAGATCCATACTTTAAAATCCTCTTTCGAACACTCATTTTAAGTGGCATAAGGGCAGCTGTGGCTCAGTTGGTAGAGCGGGTTGTCCACCAATCGCAGGGTTGGCGGTTCGATTCCCGGCCCACATGCCGAAGTGTCCTTGGGAAAGACACTGAAGTTGCTCCCAATGGAAGGCTAGCACCTTGCATGGCAGCTCTGCCGTCATTGGTGTATGAATGTGTGTGTGAATGGATGAATGAGTCACAGTGTAAAGCACTTTGAATATCGCTACGGTTAAAGGCGCTATACAAGTGCAGACCATTTACCATTTTAAATTCAGTTTCGTTTTGATAAAATATAAATTGTGAACACAAACTTTGCAACACATTTTTACCACATTCAAGCAATTGGGAAACTGTTCAAATTAGCCTCCACAGTCAAAAAACTAAACCAAGTATTCTTAATAGCCAAAAGAGCCAACAAAATCAGACATATAACGAAACTCTATTCTCCGATCACTGAACAAATAACTCTCGACACTCAAATAACTAAACTGGAAACATGTTCATTAACTACTAATGTTATCTCAACTGAATAGGAGCTATTTTTGATATTTTAGGCTACTTAAGCCAATTCAACTTTGAAAACATCAACATCAGACATCAAACGACATAAGATGGACAGCGCTGTTTTGTCAGAATCAAATGCGTAAAAATCACTTCCATATAGGCCTACGTTAAGCAAAAAAGAAAACAAATCTGATTGCCAATTTTGCCTCTTAATTTTTCATCATCCCTACATCAGTCCGGCATTTGATGCACACAGGTGATCGATGCGAGGCTGCACGGTAGAAAGGAATAAACGTAAATCGTCCTCCACCTGCAGCCTTGAACGGTAATTCCCTTTTAAGCAGGGTCAAAGTGGAAAACCCGCACTCACATAAGTAAGTGGAGGTGAAGGGGATGAGGACTTTCATAGCCTTTCGAGAGAGGTGGGGAAACTCCATTCTGATCCACTTTGCGACACGCATAACACGTACTTCAACACGCAAGCTAGCAGGACAGATGTGCACAGACGTGAACCGTTATCAGGTATTTTTATCATGACCATACATTACCTAAAACTATCTATGTACGCATGCCAAATAAGAAAAATCCATGTCAAAATGTACCACAGCATATCTTAAATAAAATGAATGACAAATGACAAGCTATGTGGTTTTTCTAGAAAATCGACATTTATTTAAAACAACACTCACTGACACACCAGAATGACTGTTCAATAATATAATCTGAGAACTCCATTGTTAAGCCTTCATAAACATAAATGACTCAGAGGGACAAGAATGTTTAAAAAAAGAGAATAAAAAAAAAGGAAACAAAAGTGTCCAGTAACACTGACATTAACTTAATTGAGATTAAAACGGCAGACTTTAACGCTGTGGAGGCGCGATAGGTCCCAATGCAAGATAAGTCCAATGGAAAAAATGCTTTTAGGATAAATGAGAAACTCGTGATTGTTTTTGTGCAACTGATGAGGTCATCATGCTTAAATAGGCAAAAATGCAAGCGCACGTCATTGCGTTTCAGTGAAACCCCCTGCTTTTGCTCCGGTACACTGATGCGACTCTTGACAGAAAGATCAAGGGACAGCAGTGACAACCAGCGCAGGTCATCTCTCATGTTTTCCATTAAAAACAGGAGAATGTATGTGATGAGACTTTTAATGAATGCTCCTCAAGAAGTGAATAATAACTACTACTATAATAATACTGCTCAGACTCTCAAGCAAACATCCCCATAAGCTTAATTAACATGGCATGTTATTACATGCACACATTTAAAGACTTAAAATATTCAAACAATAATGTACATATGAAATTTACTAATTCCTTTTACACCATCCATATGAACTTGAGCAAACGTGAGCGAACTTTTCTGCCGTTAGTGAGGAGCCAAAAGCGACACCGCATGGCGCTACGCATATTCACAATCGGTTTTGCATACTGCTGCTCCGCGCGGGCTCAGAGTAGCGCTTATTCAAGTATCTCTCCAAAGTTGAATTATTAGCACACTTGTACTTCTGAAAATATTTTTTGGAAAATTACATGACTTTTCAAAAACATTCAGTGTTAACTTGTTTTTCCCAAGGTCTGGAAAACACAATTTCAAAATTTCATGACATTTCCGGGATTTTCATGACCATACGAACCCACGCTGCGCCTTCTCTGGGGCTCTCTGGCACCCTCACCAATTGAAAACCTCTGCACTAGATGGACGCATTTAACTGTTGTGTCCTGTCTAGGACTCAAATGTGCATTTTATGCCCCTTAGCCACTTAAAGGACAGGAATTGTTTTTCTGAAATAGTTTTGCATACCCACGCGTTCCCTCGCAATAGTGTGCGTTCCCTCGCAAAACAGTTTGCGTTCCCTCGCAATAGTATGATTTTATTATAAAAAAATAGCAACCTCAAGATTTTCCATGGTTAATTTATAGTAAAACTATGGTTACTATATGTATACGTATACTTTATTAAAACTATGGTAAAAAAAAAAATGGTTATTTAACAATTTTCATAGTTACTACAATATTACTAAAACAAAAAACAAAAATAAAACAAGGTTAGCCTTGTTTAGTTAAACTTATTTTGTTGTCCACCAATACTTTTAACTATTGAAAGTAATATAGTTAAACTTTATTTATTACCAGTTTAGATTTTCCGGCATTATTGCTATTGTTTTTACTATGATAATCATGTTTAAAATATGTTACTGTAGTAAAACCATGGTAAATTTATAGTGAGGGAATGCAAACTATTACAAGGGAATGCAAAACTATTTCAGAAAAATTCCCGCCCCGTCCACCTTAAAAATGCACTAAATGAGCATCTGAATTGTGGATGTGTACCAAGCACTGTTGTTTACCAAATGCATTTGATAAAACAAGCATCCTCCCCATCAGAACAGACCAGATGTACATGAATCACAAACGAGTATTTCTGCAGACACAATACACACAACTTGCATGAACTCTGATTTTAATAATGACCTATAGTCATCTTTAGAGTGGTTGAAAAAGTGGTTGGTTTGTATACTCAAGAGACAGATTGAATAAAAATGTATGCAGGTGTGCTGGGGATGAGGCGTTTAAAAGGCCAACAGGATGTTCAAAACATATAAAAATAACACTGATAACAAATTAGATCTCTTTTTTTTTTCAAGACTAGGCTAAAGACTAAATGGAGAACTCTCACTTTCAGAGAAAACAAAGAACCCAGTAGTCTCACATGTTTCCTCTAGAGTTTCGAAAGTGATCTCAACAATGCCTCACACTGTGATCAGATATGACCAGGGCTGGACTGGTGATCTGGCATACCGGGCATTTTTCCGGTGGGCTGACGCACTTCGAGGCCAATCAGGGGAGGACTGGCCGTCACGAATGGGCCGTGTTAATCTCAAATGAGCCGCCACGTTATGCAGAATGGACCACAAAATGGCTCCGCAATATGCAGAAAAGGACAGCAACTTTTGTGGTCAGTTGCTATGTAAAATCCCAGGCTGATTTCTCTACCCAGTCCAGCCCCGGATATGACATCAAATGTCAGAGGTTTCAATATGAACTCACAGTTCTCATTAGATTCTTCTAATAACAAATGATCTAAAAGCTTCCTCTAGGACTATTTAAAGACCTTTTGGCTTCGTCCTCCATGAAGCAACAGGCAAGAAAGGGAGCGGACAGACACTGAAAAAGGAAACCTCTGGAAAACTTTGTGTTTTGACTGCTGGATTTCTTTTTTTTTTTCTCTCAAGATCCTCAAACCAGTTATTCTGCTTTAGAAGCAATGAATGAACTATGTTCGCACACACACACACACACACACACACACACACACACACACACACACACACACACACACACACACACACACACACACACACACACACACACACACACACACACACACACACACACACACGGTGAAGCAAGTCATTTCTGTGCCAATATTAACATGCAACAGAATTGCAAAAATAACCGAACACTCATCCCAAACTCACGTCATTGACCGAGCCAATGTTCCCATTCCGTTCGGGATGTTTTGATAGACACAGTGTTTACACTTTAGAGGGAATCAACCTACAAATAGCTTACTTTGTATACGAACTGTCTCTGTATACTAATCTGGGTTACAAGGAAGTATTTTAACATAAAATGTAATTCACACACGTCACCCTTTGGCATGAAACATTCTAGGAACAGGATGTTGAAATATGTTATATGGAACTATATTTACGGAAGGTGGAATCAGGGTCACATGGAAAGATCGTCAGTCCATGCACAAGTGGGCCAAAGAGTATTGTATCCTGATCTAGTAATATAAATCACAAGATTTTCCTGAGTCACACCAGCAGGCGTAGTGTGTTTTTTTTAAGCACTTGCTAAAGTGTAAATATCACACTTGAATTTGCTTTGTGCCTATGACCAAATCACAGCCGTGCTGATTTTCACTACAACAGCACAATCGTGAGCGTGATACTGTGTTAAGTCAATATAGAATAACTGAAGTGTCAATTTGAATGAACATCCTTAAAACTTTGTGTTTTGATAATAAGTTCCTGGAATTTTGTCCCATTCCTCCAGACAGAACCGGTGTAACGGAGTCAGGTTTGTAGGCCTCCTTGCTCACACCTGCTTTTTCAGTTCTGTCCATCGGATTGTGGTCAGGGCTTTGTGATGCCACTCCAATACCGTGACTTTGCTGTCCTTAAGCCATTTTGCCACAACATTAGGAGGTGTGTTTGGGGTCTGTAAAACAGTTAAAGGATGGGCATTGAGGAGGCGAGAACCGGCTTGACGATATAAATCATAGTTTAATGGAAAACTTAAAAGACAACACAAACACACATGACGGACATGTCCGCTAACGATCTCTCTCTCCCGGATGGCCCTCTGCAGTCAGCCTTTAAACCTCACGGAGGCATAATTAGCCTAATACGGGACCGGGTGTGTAGGATCACGACCCGGCACCGCCCTCCGCCCTGCCACATTCCTCCCTCGTTCTCTCAGGCTGGGGAGCTCCCGGCCTGACGTACATCCCCTCTTTCCCTGGGGAGGGCGCCTTCAGCTGACTGCCGGCAGGTCATCCCCATCTACCTGGACGAGGGAGGGACAAGGGAGGGAAACAGAAATGATTAAAATGGGAGGGTACTCCTGTAACAGTGTAGTACCCCCAAAAAACTGTAAAATTTAAAAGAGGATAAAGGCCAACGCAGAGCGACAGTGAGAGAGAGAGAGGAGAGAGAGATGAAAAAAAGAAAAAAAAAAGAAAAAAAAAAAAAAACTTACTCGCCAGTTCTCCGATACAGCGCAGCTTGTTCCTCGGCCACTCCTCCACCCTTTATCGGACGACAGCCGCGCCTCTCCGGGCGGATCTGAGGCAGTCCTCCAGCCCCTGGCGGACGGAACACCCCGCCGCGTTCTCGGGGACTAGAAGGGGTCTCCCCAGCCCCTGGCAGCGGTTCTCTCGCTCCAGGCGGTCGGCAGTGAGCCCCTCCCCGCTCGCGGTCGGCGGTCTTAAACCCCGCCGTGTTTCAGCGGCCGGTAGGCGACTCCTCCGCCCCTCCGCCCTTCCTCCCCTCGTGGTCGGCGGCCATCGTCCTCATTCAGGTGGCTGGGCTCCTCGTCCCCCGGCAGATGGCCACGGCTGCTACGTTGGGGTGGACGGAAGTGGCGAGAACTCTACTACGGCGTATCCCTCCTCCTTCCCGGGCTTCGGCACCAATGTAAAACAGTTAAAGGATGGGCAAGGAGGCGGCGAGAACCGGCTTGACGATATAAATCAGAGTTTAATGGAAAACTTAAAAGACAACACAAACACACATGACGGACATGTCCGCTAACGATCTCTCTCTCCCGGATGGCCCTCTGTAGTCAGCCTTTAAACCTCACGGAGGCATAATTAGCCTAATACGGGACCGGGTGTGTAGGATCACGACCCGGCCCCGCCCTCCGCCCTGCCACAGGGTCATTGTTCGTTTTCGAAAGACCCATTTGCGACAGAGCTTTAACTTCCTGGCTGATGTCTTGATGTTGCTTCAATATATCTACATAATTTTCCTTCCTCATGATGCCATCGATTTTGTGAAGTACACCAGTCTCTCCTGCAGCAAAGCACCCCCACAACATGATGCTTCACTGTTTTGATGGTGTTCTTCGGCTTGCAAGCCTAACCCCTTTTCCTCCAAACATAACGACTTAAGTCATTAAGGCCCAAAAGTTCAATTTGAGTTTCATCAGACAAGAGGACATTTCTCCAGAAAGTAAGATCTTTGTCCCCATGTGCACTTGCAAACTGTAGTCTGGCTTTTTTATGGTGGTTTTGGAGCGGTGGCTGAGAAGGCCTTCAGGTTATGTCGATATAGGACTCGTTTTACTGTGGATCTAGATACTTGTCTACCTGTTTCCTCCAGCATCTTCACATGGTCCTTTGCTGTTGTTCTGGGATTGATTTGCACATTTTGCACCAAACTACGTTCATCTCTAGGAGACAAAATGCGTCTCCTTCCAGCCTAAAATTATGTCAATCACATTGCAGATAAATGCCCCCTTCTCAGCTGAATTTAGCTGTTGGAAGTATTTTAAATGGGCGGTTTAAAAACGATGTTATTTATTATAAATTGCTGAAATATAAATATATTTTTTCCTTTCCAAATGTAGCTAAATGCTGCTCCTGAATAATAAATCAGACATATATAACCTGCAGCAGTCTGGCTGTCTCAGTAACACGCGTTTCATTCATCGATTATATTTCATGCCAGTTGAGATTCAATAATGAATCCCACCATACAATGATTGCAAACAAATTTCCTTTGCATAAATGTCCCAGCTGTATTTATTTATAAATACATTAGCTGTTATCTTACTCGTACCATGCTTTAAAAAAAAAAAAAAAAAAAAAAATCACAATAAATTATTAAATGTGCTAAAATATACTTAACCACACTACATATAATCTAGTTCAAATGTTATAACACATTATCTTTAGCAGCTCTTACTTGTGCATTTCCATTTCAACATTTATCGATATACAGTACTTCTCAGTGAAACAGTGACACAAAATAAAGATTAAAACAAACATTTAATAAAAACAGCCGTTTATCGAGTCTCTCTCCTCCCTCACACATGGAGCATAGCAGTGACTGAAGCACGTAGGGCCCCTGGTACTGGCATCCTTTGACTCTTTTCACCTTTTGTAATTTCCGTTTTGAGCTGATCTGTGGTCAAATGTCTGCTACAGACCTCCGTGTGAGGACAAACTGTGAAATGCGCTTGGATTGGAGTATAAAAACGCTACGTTGTTTTCAAGAACACCAAAAAAAAAATAAATAAACAATAATATTGAGCATTTTTATTTGGACTGTGGCTTTAAATACAGTAGAGAGTCGAGTAACTTGTTCAATAAGAGCTGCTCACGGGTTACTCAGAACTGACATCTTCCTAAACTTCCTCATCAGTAGAGGCTGAAATGGTAGCAAGTGCTGAAGCAACAGTTTAAAAGCCACAGCTTAGGTGAATCTCACGCAGCTTGCCTTGTCGCCCCAAAATCAAAAGAAGAACATATTTAACATATAGAAATGAAGCCTACTCTAAGACCCTTTTGCATAGTGTGCTTAACTGATGAAAATAATTAGGGCTGGGTATCAGATTTACAAATAATACTTTTTTTTGTTTTTCCTGCATAGATAATTACAAGGCGGCCGCCTCCGTCAAATTTCATGCCACCTCCGGCTGTTTACAAAACTCTGGTTGGTGTCTTCATGGTAAACACTAACAAGCGTTGCACTCGGTGGATTGTCATTTGTAACTACAAATCTCTGCAATGATAATAAAATAATTCTGTTGTCGAATAGTCGCTTGATGTCATCTAATGTAACTTGAGATCATATAAAACTATAATGATGACACGTGAGGAGCGCTGCAGCTCGAGTGTCTGATAGAAACACAGATCACAGCTTGGCAATATATCTTTATTTCATCCTTAACCTAAAGTTCATATAGTACGGGAGCTTGTCATGTAAAGAAGCACAAAATCCAAAACTGTCATTTTCTGTGCAGTCAGAGCTGCTTCAACCAGTCGCGGAAGAGACACAATCTGAGCGGGAGTCGAGACCGGGAGAGATTTAAAGTTCTGACGGGTGATGCGCACGCCAACATGGAGACGCTCGTCTCTCACCCCCGCTGTCTGAAGCTTGCAACATCGTCATCATGATGAGATCAATCTTATGTGAAAAATAACACTAAAATGACAACAACAATCAAATGTGTGTGTGTGTGTGTGTGTGTGTGTGTATATTATATATATATATATATATATATATATATACATTTATATACATTTATATGTGTGCGTGTATGTATGTGTGTGTGTGCGTGTGTATATTTATATGTGTCTGTGTGGGCGTGTGTATATTTATACACGTGTGTGCACGCGTGTGTATATATATATATATTTATATTTACACACACACACACACACACACACACACACACATTTGTGTAATGCAAAAAATCTCATCTTGATTACTGTAATATGGGGGGGGGGTCATATTTGTAAAAGTATTAAATTACAATAATTTTACTGTAATGATAAATCACAGTTGATAATAATGAGAAGTACAAATGTCCGGGGGAATTTTGTGGGTGCCAATTTGTCCTGAAAATAATTATGGCTGGGCATCAATACAGATTTCAATACAATTTGCAAACAACAGCAAAATCTCTTTCAACATCAAGGTTTAAATGATCTGAAGCAAAACAGAAACCTTCCAGTTTTATCTCAGTAAACACCTGCTGTTTCTTGACCAATCAATGACACAGTAAGAAGTTTTCAGTTGTGCAAGAGTTTCCAAATCAAGTTGTGAAACCAGAAAGACGTGCGTCGTTCCACCTTTCAGTTTTGTAATGTTTACAGAGATGAGGAGGTAATGCAGCGCATATAATAAATGCAAGTAGTGGCGTGACATCACAGAAACGTTTTTTATAGTATCGAGCGGCCTATAATTTACTGATGCCAATGTTGATCAAACACAAGGTGAAAACAGGAAATAAAGCTCTGCGTTCAAGGAACAAAAAAATTACCCGAAATGCAAACATCTGTTCCTTCAACCCTCCAGAGACATTAAAATCACATACATACAGTGAAATATATTGCGGCACCACCCAAATACTTTTAAAGAAGCTATAAAATGGCTTGAAGAGTACATTTGTACATGCCATGAAAACAAAATGGTTCAAAATATTTGGTCTGTTTTTAACAGAATAAAAGTCTACATTTTAAATGCACATATCTGCTAAAAGTTAATTTTGTCCACATATAGAAATTCACTTGCATTTACCAAAGCTAACAAACTAAATACATCACACAAACATACATTTAACACACCCTATACAGCCTCTACATTTTCATTAAACATCTGTCATGACTCATTTCCATATGTTAGAAACCACACACACACACGACATTTGGCATACAGGGGCACATGAGCAAGGGCTGCAGGGGTGAGGCACGCTTCCAACTTCCTCTTTATAAATCAAACACCCGACCACCTGAATGCAGTGGGCAATCTCGACACACAAACGGTGTCATTCACACCCTAATCTGCGCAAAACATGCGGCTATATTCAAATGAAGACAATCAGAGGTGTCAGATCCACTGACCTGACTCAAATGTTTATGTGTGTGTGTGATTATGCATGTTTGTGTAGTCGAGACACATACCTGTAAGATCTGCTGCTCTAGTTGTGAGTTTGCTTTGCACAGCTCCATGATGTGTCTCAACAGCAGTTTGGTGCTCTCAGTTTTACCTGCCCCGCTCTCACCACTGTGACACAAACAATTACAACAAAACAGTATTGGTTTTTGTTTCTTTCTGTGCAACAGGACAACACACAAACCAACCACTCGGAATGGGACAAATAAATATTTCCCAAAGTTAGACACACAATTTTGTCCATTTTCATGGTCCGCTTCTATCCAAATGATCAAAGTACTGTGTAACTGTAGTTGATATGCAAAAAGGGTCATTCGGTGTAACTCAAACAGAAGTCCTCGAGGCACTAAATGCATATGCATGCTAAATGTATAGTATAGTGTCCAAAATGACAACAACAAGTATTTGGACACTTTCTGGTTGTCAAAACCAGAGTCTGCTGTAAATACCATTAAAGCAGTACAAACAGTACTATTGAATTTGTGGGATAAATATAGTTTATATAACATAATTTCCATGCACCACCTCTTTCTAGGGATACAATATGGCCATTATATCCATCTGCATTCTATAAATAGCGACATTATTAAGATATGACCACATGGGCACACTTTTACGTAAAACTTTTATGGGTGTCTTGTTTTACACCATCATTGTGCGCATTAAAAGCATTCTTTCCCTGTTGCCTGGACGATTATCATCCTCAGTCCATTGGTACAAGAGCAGCGCTCTTATTCATGACTGGCCGTATGGTTACTAAGGGTGATGCCACCATTGTGCCCTACTGAGGGTTAGGGGCCTGTTTAAATAATCAGTAGTCTGTTGGTCAATGAATAAGTAGAGACTTTGCATTTTCTGATGGTCTTTTGGCACCGCTCAGTTCCCCATCAATGCCCATAATGTCAGGATCCATTTCTGAAAAATACATTAAGCCGATATTCTTACGGTAAAGCATCAGTGTAGAGTCTCAGAGGAAGAACTGCATGCAGAGGAAAATCTGAAATCTGAAACCTGATGCAGCTGCGAGTACTGTCAGGTATCAGCAATACTACTGAACGGAGATTACAGAGAGTGAGAAGGCACATTTTGATGTAATGGTCATTCATGGATATTTCATTCATTCCAGGTCTTTTAGGTCAACTCAACCAGAGGTCTCCGACTCGAATACATTTTTTTGACATTTATTTTTACTTGAATAGGATGAGCATAAATGATGATGAAAGCCAAAATACTAAATGCTATGGATCAATATTTACTGAGTAATCCGTTATTTTGTAGAGGAAATGAAAATGACCTATTTTGGAGCAAAACTACAGGTCAAAAATATGACCTTAGAAAGGTGTCAGCTTCATTATTTTATTTTTACACAGAGATAAGTAGGTCTATTACTAAAACCAATTGACTTCAGCACCCCTTGCTCTATTATATGCCAATGGTGTGAGTCCAAACATTGGAAAAAACACTTTTTTGTGTTGTTTTTCCAAAGTTGGAGTGCCTGTAACTCCAGAAGTATTACATATATCTTAATAACCTTTTAGACTCTGGCTCAGAACAAACTTGTCTTTCTGTATTTTCATTTTTAAGTCACTGTGTGGTTAACTCCCAAAGATATGGGGCTTTCAATGTGGCTACGAGTTTAAATGGTAAAATTATACCCATTTTCAATGGCCGAAAACCAACAATGGTGTTGTATGAAGCTAGTTATGTCATAAAAACCGCAAAAAGGTCTAATGTACAAATAATGTTGAAACTAGAAATGAACCTTTAATTTATACGCATAAAAACAACAGTCAAATCTCACTTTTCAAGAGTACAAAAATACACTATTATTAAGAATAAGTGACACATACGGCTCTTGAATTAATGCAATATCCATCTCTAGTTAATTGATCTGACATGAAGACTTTACCTAGACTTTAAAGGAATATTATTGGTTTAATACAAGTTATTATTTGTGGCATAATGTTTATCAATGACCCATTCCTTCGAGGTTTATGTGAGGCACTTACAATGGAAGTGAATGGGGCCAATATTTAGAGTGTTTAAAGCCAGAAGTGTGAAGACTGTAATTTTATAAAAGCACTTTCATTAATTCTTCCGGTAAAACTCATCTATTATTTGAGCTGCAATGTTGTTTAAATCGTAATTTCAGTGTTTACGGCGATAGGTCATCATAGTAACGAAGTTGGATCTAACTTTACACAGAAAAGGTACATTTACATTTATTCATTTGGCAGACGCTTTTATCCAAAGAGGAAAACAGAAGCGAATCATCTTAAAGAGGCAGTGATATGACAAGTGCCATATTACAAAGTTTCACTAGCATCAGAATAGCATTCAAAACAGATTAAAGTGCAACAAGACATTTTTTTTAGTGACCGGTTAAGTGCTAATGGAAAAGATGGGATTTTAGAAGTTTTTTAAAGACAGAAAGCAAGTCAGATTCACGCATGGCAAGCAATCCATTTCACAAGTGAATTTGTCAATTAGTTGGAGATTTATTATGAGGGCTTGTTTAAGGACCCGTCAATGTACACCTGCATCAGACATGCTTGTGTAGCATCTCGGGTGCGTTGCGTCTTAACTTTTTTAGGTCACTGAGACAAGTTAAATATAGTTTAATACATAGAAAAAATCTTAAGATCCCTTAGTTCAAATTTGAACTCCATCAAGTGTTTTGAACGCAAGAACGTAACGCAAGTCTGTGATGTTTTCTTCACTGTATAAACTGTGCGATGCCATAGAGCTGAAGTTTCACTTACTGCCCTCTGGAGTAAACAGGTGGTACTACAAGCTTGCATTTCTCAGGAATCTTCCTTATTATGGTCCGGGGGAAGTGCGATTAATTACGTTAATTTTTTTAACGCGTCAAATCGACAGCCCTAATATATATATATATATATATATATACACAGTGAGGAAAATAAGTATTTGAACACCCTGCTATTTTGCAAGTTCTCCCACTTAGAAATCATGGAGGGGTCTGAAATTGTCATCGTGAGGTGCATGTCCACTGTGAGAGACATAATCTAAAAAAAAAATCCAGAAATCACAATGTATGATTTTTTAACTATTTATTTGTATGATACAGCTGCAAATAAGTATTTGAACACCTGTCTATCAGCTAGAATTCTGACCCTCAAAGACCTGTTAGTCTGCCTTTAAAATGTCCACCTCCACTCCATTTATTATCCTAAATTAGATGCACCTGTTTGAGGTCGTTAGCTGCATAAAGACACCTGTCCACCCCATACAATCAGTAAGAATCCAACTACTAACATGACCAAGACCAAAGAGCTGTCCAAAGACACTAGAGACAAAATTGTACACCTCCACAAGGCTGGAAAGGGCTACGGGAAATTGCCAAGCAGCTTGGTGAAAAAAGGTCCACTGTTGGAGCAATCATTAAAAAATGGAAGAAGCTAAACATGACTGTCAATCTCCCTCGGACTGGGGCTCCATGCAAGATCTCACCTCGTGGGGTCTCAATGATCCTAAGAAAGGTGAGAAATCAGCCCAGAACTACACGGGAGGAGCTGGTCAATGACCTGAAAAGAGCTGGGACCACCGTTTCCAAGGTTACTGTTGGTAATACACGAAGACGTCATGGTTTGAAATCATGCATGGCACGGAAGGTTCCCCTGCTTAAACCAGCACATGTCAAGGCCCGTCTTAAGTTTGCCAATGACCATTTGGATGATCCAGAGGAGTCATGGGAGAAAGTCATGTGGTCAGATGAGACCAAAATAGAACTTTTTGGTCATAATTCCACTAACCGTGTTTGGAGGAAGAAGAATGATGAGTACCATCCCAAGAACACCATCCCTACTGTGAAGCATGGGGTGGTAGCATCATGCTTTGGGGGTGTTTTTCTGCACATGGGACAGGGCTGACTGCACTGTATTAAGGAGAGGATGACCGGGGCCATGTATTGCGAGATTTTGGGGAACAACCTCCTTCCCTCAGTTAGAGCATTGAAGATGGGTCGAGGCTGGGTCTTCCAACATGACAATGACCCGAAGCACACAGCCAGGATAACCAAGGAGTGGCTCTGTAAGAAGCATATCAAGGTTCTGGCGTGGCCTAGCCAGTCTCCAGACCTAAACCCAATAGAGAATCTTTGGAGGGAGCTCAAACTCCGTGTTTCTCAGCGACAGCCCAGAAACCTGACTGATCTAGAGAAGATCTGTGTGGAGGAGTGGGCCAAAATCCCTCCTGCAGTGTGTGCAAACCTGGTGAAAAACTACAGGAAACGTTTAATTGCAAACAAAGGCTACTGTACCAAATATTAACACTGATTTTCTCAGGTGTTCAAATACTTATTTGCAGCTGTATCATACAAATAAATAGTAAAAAAATCATACATTGTGATTTCTGGATTTTTTTTTTAGATTATGTCTCTCACAGTGGACATGCACCTACGATGACAATTTCAGACCCCTTCATGATTTCTAAGTGGGAGAACTTGCAAAATAGCAGGGTGTTCAAATACTTATTTTCCTCACTGTATATATAACTTCATGCACTATTGTATGTGAGTGTGTACATTTTATTTGATATTTCTGTTATTTTTTTACCATGTTAGTCACATTTTAGCTTTTTAAATTTGTAAAAATTTCACATTTTCAATTTATATGATGTCATGAAATTGCATTTATAATAATGATACAAGCCGTTTTCACTTTCTGAAATTCCATACACATTTTTAAACACAAATTTTGGAACCTAATAATTAAAATAGAATTCCAAATGTAACATTTTATTG
>NC_068319.1:2729438-2734438 GCF_025860055.1 Xyrauchen texanus | reverse complement strand
CCACGACAAATGAGTACAGAGAGATTGTAGTTTTTAATAAAGGAAAGAAGCGTTAAAGCGGTGGTCCATGGAGAGTAAACCCTGCATTATGGCTTTATTGTGGCTGGAGCAGTACGTTAAACACTGTGACATCACTCTAAATTAACTCATTTTCAAATGGTGTGTTTGTTCACCCAAGAGAAAAAAATTACGCTTCTTCCAAAGTATAAGCCAGACTTATGTGACGCTCTTGTTCTACCCGCTCCGTATGGGACTCGAACCTAGGTCTCAGGCGTGGGAGGCGAGTGCTCTAACAAGGAGCCTAAAGGCTACAGCCTCTAGCGGCAGTCGCTAGTGCACCACTTGTGGTCTGGAGAGTGAGGTTTACACACTGCACAGCTATCTACCAGCTGGCTCCCATTACACTCACTCCCCTAAACCTCACTCCCATCCGGGTCACGGCACCAATGTGACGCTCGTTCGCTCGTCGGGACTCAACCCAGGTCTCAGGCGTGGAGGCGGTGCTCTACAAGGAGCCTAAGGCTACGCCTCTAGCGCAGTGGCTAGTGCACCACTTGTGGTCTGCTCTAACAAGGACTACTCCGCCTGCTGGCCGAACCCTACGTCTCAGGCGTGGGAGGCGGGTGCTCTAACAAGGAGCCTAAAGGCTACAGCCTCTAGCGGCAGTCGCTAGTGCACCACTTGTGGTCTGGAGAGTGAGGTTTACACACTGCACAGCTATCTACCAGCTGGCTCCCATTACACTCACTCCCCTAAACCTCACTCCCATCCGGGTCACGGCACCAATGTGACGCTCTTGTTCTACCCGCTCCGTACGGGACTCAAACCTAGGTCTCTGGCGTGGGAGGCGGGTGCTCTAACAAGGAGGCTAAAGTTTTGCCTCATCACACTATTAATGGAAAAATCGAGCCCATTCAGTGGCGGTATCTTACTATTACGTGCATGCAAAACATCTGCATACTATACACAAACTATATGCTGCAGAATTGGAAAGTATACTGTTGTATGGTAGTATGCCATTTCAGACAAATCCTGGCTCATAGTATGGACCACTTGTGCTAGTCCTAGTCATGCATTAAAAGTTAATGATTCTATAGCGGTGCCAGTGGTGTGTGTTTTATGTAAACAGGTAATTATGGCTATGGATGATGTGTAACCGAAACCTTTGTTAATTTAATGAGAACAGCCACCTTTACTGGGGAATATCACAGGGTTATTACATTACTGTGACTGTGTCTTTATGATTAAATCAATTACCGTTTAGTGAGACATGTAATCAGAGGAATACATAAGAACTTTTCATCTTTATCATACTAAGAAAACTTCACAATAAAGAACATTCGTAACAAAGACTATATGATTTATTACATCAATACATTATTCCAATCTTAAATAGTACAGACAGACGTCAGATTTGATCAAGTACAATAATGAATGCTTTTCCCCACATAAAACATGATTTTGCAGCATTCAGTAGAGAGTCTACTCTCTCTGAGGGCAGTGGTGGCTCAGCGGTTGAGGCTCTGGGTTACTGACCAGAAGGTCAGGGGTTCAAGCCCCAGCATCACCAAGATGCCACTGCTCCAGGGGTGCTGTATCATGGCTGACCCTGCACTCTGACCCCAGCTTAGCTGGGATATGTGAAAACTAATACATTTCACTGTACGCAAAAAACTGTGTGTATAATGTGTGACCAAAATAAAGGATTCTATTCTCTATTATGATGTCATAACTGGACCAAAAGCACACTTTATACGCATTGTTGTACACCACTTTTAAAACAGGACTGGTATAAATGATACAAAATGATACAAAAGCACTAATGACATATGTACAGACAGGATGTTGTAGCAGTCGTGTTCCTCTACTTCATTTCTACATCGGATGTTGGCACCGGCTTCCTTTCGACCTTCTTACTTTTCCTATAAATAGGAAAAAGATACATTTAATTTAAACACATTTACATTCTCAAGCATTTAAAGATTGCACTTGGTCAAATTACTATATTGCAGAAATGTGCATCCGTTGATACTTACTTGTGGAGCACAAACATCACAATAGCAGAAATGACAGCGCCAACGAACACAAGACCACCCAAAATACCAACAATCAGCCCTGACAGGGGACACATACATGTTACAAGATTGTTTATGGACCCTTGAATTAAAGATCATTTAAAAAAAACTCTCCAAACCGATTTAAGCCTTTGTGACTTTACCTGCATTACTAGTTTTCTGATCCGGGTTTGGGTCTTCAGCGGTCAGCAGCCTTCCAGGTCTTGCTGTAAAAATGAATTCTTAAAGTCAGTATTGATTTCAATACAGTGAGAATTAACTGACTCCTGGTGGTCAACACAAGAACACCCCAACCACTGAAACACTGGATGAGCTGCTCAATGCCCTCATCCAGTGGTCCTCAAAAGGGGTCTGTGAACCCTAGTGGTTCCGCAGTGGTACTGCACGGGGTCAGCCAATTATTGTTTCACCCCAAGCCAATTTTTGAGGGGAAAAAAAACCATATGCGCTATACAAAAATACACTAATATGTTACAGTAACTTCAGCCAAGTTGAGAAGCTAAAGTTCCTCCAACATTAGAATGTATTAAATTAGTTATCGCTATACTGCGCATCAATGATGATTATTTGAATGGCGCTGCGATGTAAGCATTATAAATGATGTGTGTAAATACATGAATATGGCACTATTATACGCATGCTATTATATAGGCTAGGTTTTATACAATATACAACAGGGCATTCCTGCTCCATTTCTTTATCCATCGAGGAGTGCTTTGAGGTTGCAGATTCCTATCCTGATCAAAACACACTGTATTTGTTGACATTTTAACAAAAGAAATCAAAGCAAATATGTTTTGCTCTTTAATAACAACGTCCTACAGTATGAGATGCTATACTTTATCTAAAAACGGCTACATTTTTCTTCTACTACAAATGTGTGCATAGTTATTCTACAAGCTTTCTTAAAGAGACAGTTCACCCAAAACCCAAAAATGAAAATTCCCTCATCATTTACTCACCCTCATGCCATCCCAGATGTGTATGACTTTCTTTCTTATGGAGAACACAAATGGAGATTTTGGGTGAGAACAGGCCAAAATATAACTCTTTTTTCACTGTACATCTTGTCATTGAAGTCTCAAGGCATGATTATTATTTCAAGTTGGATTACACGATGATCCTAGGGAGTGTAATCGGGCTTGAAATCATGATCGCCAAAGAGACTGCAGATATCAATATTTATAGTTCTCACCCAAAACCAATTGGATTCCTTCAGATGACCACTGGATTACTTTTATGCTGGCTTTATGTGCTTTTTGGAGCTTCAAAGATTTGGTCACCATTCATTTGCATTGTACCAACCTAAAAATCTTGTCACACACATCTGGGGTGTAAGTGATGAGAGAATTCTCATTTTTAGGATAGCTGTTACTTTAATGAAGAATATCTGTACATTAAATATTTGTAATAAAAATGTATATGTCTTACCATAGGATTAGTTAAGCAAACTGCAAAATGCTAAAAGGTTATTTACAGTGGACAGACTTTAAGAAATGTTGACCAGTTACTATCTATAAAATACACTTTCATATAGGCTACATAAATAAATACATTTAAAATAGTTAATCGATATGTTATTTGTCAAATAGTTTTTTTTTACAGCATTAAAGGTTTGTGAAATGTTACTTTTCTCTCTGGTCATCGTTAAATGCTTTCCATAAAGTTTAAAAATGTTGCTTTTTATATGTTGGATGTGTTTTCAGTTACTTGTATCAGTTGATGACGAAGAACTTCTGTCTCACACCAGATGAACTTTGGTTAATTCCTTATAGATCAGTTATTTACTGATAACATCAGTAACAACTGTTTCACTTTTATCAGCTATTTTTAAAGCTAGCTAAAGCCGATTAAACCAACACATGGGTGATGAATCCACAAAACAAATCTATAAAGAACATTAAGGCCAGATTAAGAAGCATTAAGATCTTTAATCCCAAAATGTTCATTGCTGTAATCAATTAAACAAATAAATCTACTCTTTATTATAATCCCAAAAATGATATCTACATATTTTTTTTTCTGCCTTATATTTTTGTTGATAATATTGAATTGATTTTAATTGAATTGAAATGAGGAAATCTATAACAATTTCAACAATAATAATGATGAACTAGATTGAACATTTGTAGACAAATTTGAGGTTGGCTCGAAAAATCCTGGCCTTTTAGTTCAAGTAGTATGAAAAGTTTGAAGTTTTTAAAAGCCCTTCAGTCAGTCAGATTGAAAGGTTGAAATATAGCATGTTGTAGCATTCAGCTAGGCCTTCCAAGCATGTTTCTAGCATGTAGCTAGGTGTTGCTAGCAAGTATTTAGGTGTTGCTAACATGTTTTAGCATGTAACTAGGGATTGCTTGCACATTTTAACATGTAGCTATGTGTTGCTAACATGTAGCTAGGTCTTGCTAGCATGTTTCTAACACATTTAAACATGTAGCTAGGTGTTGCTAGTATGTATTTAGGTGTTGCTAACATGTTTTAGCATGTAACTAGGGATTGCTTGCACATTTTAACATGTAGCTAGGTGTTGCTAGCATGTAGCTAGTTCTTGCTAGCATGTTTCTAACACATTTTAACATGTAGCTAGGTGTTGCTAGCATGTAGCTAGGTCTTGTCAGCATGTTTTAGCCTGTATCTAGATGTTGCTAACAGGTTTGTAGCATGTAGCTAGATGTTGCTAACATTTTTTAACATGTAACTAGGCATTGTTGGCATGTTTTAGCACATTTTAACATGTAGCTAGGTGTTTGTTAGCATGTAGTCAGGTGTTGTTAACATGTTTTATCATGTATCTAGATGTTGCTAGCATATTTTAAAATGTAACAAGGTATTGCTTGCATGTTTAACATGTAGCTAGGTCTTGCTAGCATTTTTATAGCATGTTTTTAGGTGTTGCTAACATGTTTTAACATGTAGCTAGATGTT
>NC_068319.1:2694438-2724438 GCF_025860055.1 Xyrauchen texanus | reverse complement strand
TTTTTCTCAATTGTTTCACCTTTTTGTCTTCACTTGCTCATTTTAAATGGTCTTGCAAAGTTTTGTGAATTCTCCAGAAAATATTCCATGCAGTCATTAATTAATAAGAGGTCATAACTGCATGTACAATCATAGAGAAACTAGTACAATGTTGTTTTAGAACAAGTGGAGCACGTCAACATCCCAATTTATTTGTCAGGGTTCTGACACGTTTGGATCCATGAACTTCCGTGACTTTCCCAAATCTGAAGGATTACTGGAAAAAGATAAAAGATGAAAAATATAAAATAAAATAATTCAACCCAATGCTATATTTCGTTGATCGGCGATGTTCTAGTGAGGATTTTTGGTGGCTGAAACATGTTGATTTTATTCCCAGACGTTGGCAAGAAGATCTGTGGATGAAAATATTGCAAACTAAAACATCTTTAATAAAGACATTATCAAATGCCCAAACAGTTTTTTTTGTCTTAATTTTAAACCATATATCGGTTATGTTATAATTTATTATCAAGTTTCTTTTTAATTTGATATAGTGTACACACACACACACACACACACACACACACACACACACACACACTCACCTAAAGGATTATTAGGAACACCATACTAATACTGTGTTTGACCCCCTTTCGCCTTCAGAACTGCCTTAATTCTACGTGGCATTGATTCAACAAGGTGCTGAAAGCATTCTTTAGAAATGTTGGCCCATATTGATAGGATAGCATCTTGCAGTTGATGGAGATTTGTGGGATGCACATCCAGGGCACGAAGCTCCCGTTCCACCACATCCCAAAGATGCTCTATTGGGTTGAGATCTGGTGACTGTGGGGGCCATTTTAGTACAGTGAACTCATTGTCATGTTCAAGAAACCAATTTGAAATGATTCGAGCTTTGTGACATGGTGCATTATCCTGCTGGAAGTAGCCATCAGAGGATGGGTACATGGTGGCCATAAAGGGATGGACATGGTCAGAAACAATGCTCAGGTAGGCCGTGGCATTTAAACGATGCCCAATTGGCACTAAGGGGCATAAAGTGTACCAAGAAAACATCCCCACACCATTACACCACCACCACCAGCCTGCACAGTGGTAACAAGGCATGATGGATCCATGTTCTCATTCTGTTTACGTCAAATTTTGACTCTACCATCTGAATGTCTCAACAGAAATCGAGACTCATCAGACCAGGCAACATTTTTCCAGTCTTCAACTGTCCAATTTTGGTGAGCTCTTGCAAATTGTAGCCTCTTTTTCCTATTTGTAGTGGAGATGAGTGGTACCCGGTGGGGTCTTCTGCTGTTGTAGCCCATCCGCCTCAAGGTTGTGCGTGTTGTGGCTTCACAAATGCTTTGCTGCATACCTCGGTTGTAACGAGTGGTTATTTCAGGCAAAGTTGCTCTTCTATCACCTTGAATCAGTCGGCCCATTCTCCTCTGACCTCTAGCATCAACAAGGCATTTTTAAGCCCACAGGACTGCCGCATACTGGATGTTTTTCCCTTTTCACACCATTCTTTGTAAACCCTAGAAATGGTTGTGCGTGAAAATCCCAGTAACTGAGCAGATTGTGAAATACTCAGACCGGCCCGTCTGGCACCAACAACCATGCCACGCTCAAAATTGCTTAAATCACCTTTCTTTCCCATTCTGACATTCAGTTTGGAGTTCAGGAGATTGTCTTGACCAGGACCACACCCCTAAATGCACTGAAGCAACTGCCATGTGATTGGTTGATTAGATAATTGCATTAATGAGAAATTGAACAGGTGTTCATAATAATCCTTTAGGTGAGTGTATAACACATACATACACACACACACACACACACATATAACAACACACATATTTATTTTTATAATAGAAATGTCCTTAACTTTTTTGGATTTTATTGATCACCGTGAGTAATCCATTTTCCAGGCATATAAATCCAAATTTAAACATTTCCCAACATTTCCTTGACCATGCAATAAAATATCAGGCACAGGCACTTCACCAGCGAGCAGTGCAACTCCACAGCCTATTTTTAAATATAATCCTCCAAGAGAGCATGCAATAAACCTCTTACAAGGGCAGGTTGAAAGCTGTGACACTTAACAACATTGCAGATGCGCAAATGAGCAGCATGCCACAACAGCAGCTTCATGCACAATAACTGGCATGTATTAAAACGCAAAGTCAACTCACTGTTTGTACGGATCCGTCCAGGGAAGGGCCAGCCAGTCCCCGTGCATGTCATGGTAATACTCCACCATGTCTTCCGAGGATTTATCAGAGGATATAAACACGATTTCAAACTGCGCAGGTGGCTCGGTCTCCTCCACGAGCTCCGTGTAGAAATCACACAGCAAAGGTGTAAAGTCTCGGCAGGGTGGACACCATCCGGCCGAAAAATACAGGCCAACTACTTTATTTCTGAGAGCTTCTTCTGGCTCGACCACGTCTCCTTCTTTATTCACAAGAGTTCGGGCAGAAAACACTTCGACCATAGTTGCAGATCTCACAGGTGCGCGTCCAGGTCACCTGCGCTCACCAAGTGCGCTTTCTAGAGTTTCCTAACGACCTATTCTTGGACAAATCAGGTTTTAAGTGGCTAAATTGCTGTCGAACAGCCGCTTTGTACCTTATAAAGTGTATTTAGTTAGTAAAACATATGAATAGCACTTCTGAGCGATGATTATAGTGATCTCTAGTAAGTCCTTTGAGAGCCGTGAAGAAACTGACGCGGGTTTACAAACTATGATGACGTTGGCTCATTAATATTAATGACGCAACGAGACGTCCACCCGCTGATTAGCCAATGGCAGTCGGGTAAGCGGGAGCTAATCAGCTGGCGTGGATTATGAATACTAATTTGAAATTTACAGAACGCTACAGGAAAGACCGGAGTTAAACATTAATATTAATGAGCAAATCCTGCAGGAACAAATGAACTGCTCACTTATGCCTTACGTCCATATGATTGACAGCTGAGTCAACCAATCAGGGTTCTGAGCGAAGGATACCATAGCAGGGAACAGAGGCGTAGTAGACTTTATAAAAGTGTGGGGAACACACTTTGTCTCAAACAGACAAAACACTTACAGTGCAGTATTTATATTTTAGTGTTTATATTAATATGCATTATATGAATATATAATTACTATATATTTGTAGTATTTTAAAGATTCAAGTATTGCACATTAAATAATACTTTGATTATCTGATTTGAGTTCCATGTTTTATTAATATTATCATTTATTCTTTTCTTTATTTCATCTGACTCCAGTTATGAAAAAATCTTGTTGATGTATCTATGCTCTGAATTTATTTATTATTTTTAGTAATTCTCTATTCTAGACTGCATTTGTTATTTCAATGTTATTTGGGTCCTTTAACCACAAAACTCATCAGTATCAGATATCAGTAATTTTAGACTAAGTTCATATAGATTTTCGATTCAACATTTAACCCCAGTCAATTAAATTCTGTTTTACAGATTCGAAAAGTAACTATTTATTTGACCAGGTAATTATAATGCATTCATAGCACCAGTCGCACTGAGACCTTTTGAATTATCCCAAACATGTGTGATCAAAAAACCCTTTACATTACAGAACAGGATAGGTCATTACTTTTTATGTGACTCTAAAATGACCTGAAGTGTGGTGTGTAAGAGAGGGGGGCAGATGTGGGGGAGAATTGCACATTATGGTCCTTGTTTTTTCATGTGGAGATGTTCTTCTGTGGTTCTTGCAGAGATGCATGGTCATCCCGGTGCCAGCCTTACATGGAGCACTTGCTTCTGATTCACACGTCACAATAAAAGTCTGAGCCCAAGCTGGTCCAGAATAAATTGTTTAATCAATCACAACAATGACAACTGTGCATGTGCACAATTTTATTTTTTACTCTGTGCTCAGAACGTTTTAATCCTAAAATTTTAGATTTTGCATAAAAGCATTGCAAACGCTATAGTTAGATACGTTGTAAATCAACCAAAGGCTGAATACGAAAACAAATATTAAATCCAATTATGGCTTAAGACATAAGCTGGTCTCGGCAAAAGAAAGGAGCACATGCATGCACATGTTCATTAACGTGTGCATGCATGCATGTGCTCCTTTCTTTTCACCCATGATAAAGCGTTAGTTACGTGACAGTTACGGGCGCTTCATTTCAAATCATATGGACAGGCTACATATAGGAGAATCAAACATCCTTTTACCAGATAGGAGCATATTGCTTTGTTCTGTGACGTGCATCAAGAGTAATGCATCTATAACCAACATCTGGCAAGCGATCATTTTGACAAACTTTGCGAGTTCAATTGCAGTGATGAATTATTTCGTATTGCTGCGCTGCTCAGCATGAACTGCTAGACAGCGTATCTATATCTGCAGGGGTTTATGAGTCCCAAATCTACCATTAGGACTCGATAGATGTTTAGCTTGGAAAAGTGTGGGGGACTGAATCACCACTTTTTAAAGAGCGCGGGGGACGTGTCCCATGGCAGGCATGCTACGCCCATGGCAGGGAATCCTCATGATGTAAACACATTTCCTTCTAAACATTTTAATTTGCTAAATCTCTCTATTTCAAGTTTGCACGCATAACTCTAGGTT
This sequence comes from Xyrauchen texanus, assembly GCF_025860055.1. Lineage (NCBI taxonomy): Eukaryota > Metazoa > Chordata > Actinopteri > Cypriniformes > Catostomidae > Xyrauchen > Xyrauchen texanus. The sequence continues at coordinate 2,719,829 of NC_068319.1, read as the reverse complement.
ATACCCAATTTTATGGAAGTATATTAATGACAAATGTCGTGCTGAAAAATAAATACATTGCATTAATAATGCTTGGTTGTACATTTCAGCTGTGAATATTTCAATTGAAAACATTTCACACAATTTCATCATTAAAAATATTCAGCTTACAAAATTCAGTTCCATATTTTTTTAATTAGATTTTTTGTTTAAGATTTCATCTTAAAATTCGGTTGGAAATTCAACCTTGCGCCCCCTAGTGACGAAGCGGAGTAGCAGAGAGTGAAGATTGTGCATTGGCACTCTACTGCTTCTCCTGCAATGACAGGATGTATATTTAACCACTGAAATATTAGAGGGGAATTTGCAAAGCGATATAAACTCATCGTTCCTTCGACGATAAACGCGAGTCTGACCATCCGACAAAACCGATACAAAACCGTGACTCGTCAGTGAAGAGCACTTTTTGCCAGTCCTGTCTGGTCCAGTGAAGGTGGGTTTGTGCCCAGAGGTGACAAAGTGCCCGGTGATGTCTGATAAGGACCTGCCATACAACAGGCCAACAAGCCCTCAGTCCAGCCTCTCTCAGCCTATTACAGACAGTCTGAGCACTGATGTAGGGATTGTGCATTCCTGGTGTAACTCGGGCAGTTGCTGTTGCCATCTTGGACCTGTCCCGCAGGTGTGATATTCAGATGTACCGATCACTGTGCGAGGACGATCAGCTGTACTTCTTGTCTCCCTGTAGCGCTGTCTTAGGCGTCTCACAGTACGGACATTGCAGTTTATTGCCCTGGCCACATCTGCAGTCCTCATGCCTCCATGCAGCATGCCTAAGACACGTTCTCGGAGATGAGCAGGACCCTGTGCATCTTTCTTTCGGTGTTTTAGTCAGTAGAAAGGTCTCTATAGTGTCCTAAGTTTTTATAACTGGGATCTTAATTGCCTGCCGTCTATAATCTCCACAGGTGCATGTTCAAAGATGAATATTAAAGACGAATACTTACTATTGATTTTTTAATGACTAAATTAAACTAAATTTCAGTTGAAATATTCACAACTTATCCCTGTAAAGCCGTGAATTAAATAGGATATACAATGTTTGACGGCTCCTGTTTCAATCTCTGTTCAAACCGACGAACCAAACAACCAATGGTTTGTAAGTGTCACGTGTTTATGGCACCATCTAGTGGTTATTTGTGAAAAAAGTGGTTTCAATGTTTATATCGATCTATTTAAAATTTTGCTTGACTCTAAGTGACTCTTATGTTGGGATAAATGACAGCTTATTTTAATAAATTAAAAGTGACAGTAATGATAATATTGTTACTGATATTTTAAAAAGAGCATTTTCTGAATATAAGCAACTTGTGCTTGGTTAAACTTTTGTATATTATTTGATTGAAAACCCCACTTTGAAATCCATGTATCTAATAATAAATGTCTTATACAAAAATGAATTGCTGGGCCTCAGGAGGATTAATGTCCTTTAAGGGCTAATGTATTTAATGTTACATAAAAAAATAAAAAAACAGTTTAAATGTCAAAAGCTGAATTTTCGGACATTTATTTAATATGTCAGGCTTTAATATACAACCATTTGAAATTGCATCCCATAAAAATGCAATCACTGTTAATGCAATGCATTATTTTTCAATTAGTGCAATTCCGCATGCTTTTTATTTCAAAGACATTTGTCATTAATGTACTTCCATATAATTGAAATTTGTGTGCTGCAAAGATACAACATACATTATTTATTCTATCATTGTAATAAAACACAATAATGAGCATGTTTTATTAAACACAATATTTTGCCTTATTAATTTGTTCAGGTCTGTTAGTCTCTTTCATATGTTTGAAACTTCTATACTATAATTTACAATATTTTCCATATAATATGTTCACGGAATATGTTTATAAAGCTGCGTACACACCGTTTATAAATGACATGCCATTGCTGTTGACAGCGAATCTCTTTTCTTGCCGCTACAAACAAACATTTTGGAGGGAAAAGACTAAATATAAATGGAATCAGTACATAAAATGCTTCATATCAAAGAAGAATGAGAAACAAGGCGTGCTGTTTGCCATAGCGGCGGTTTATCTGCCGTGAAAACACAAATGCCGGTCTGTCTGGGTCCATAAAATCCCCGCGATCTCAAGATACACCTTTCCACGCAGTATTTTTCTTAAAAATGTCCTTGTACGTGGGAAGAGACATATCATAGAGCACTGGGAAATTGCTAACAGCAAGAATTAGCCTTTCATCCATCTTTCCGTTACTACAGAGAGAGAGAGAGAGAGAGAGAGAGAGAGACAGAGAGAGAGAGAAGGATCACGTGAGCTCTCCCGTCTTCTCTCCTATTGGCTGTCGCTTCCGTTAGTCGCTCTTCATTTGAATAAAGTTGAACTTGTCTCAACTTTGTCGCGTCGCTGGACACGCCCACATCTAGTCGCCAACGGTCGCGACAGCTCGTGTCGCCGGAAGTCGCTGTGCTCTCATTGAAAATGAATGGGATGGAGTCGCTGTCGCGCGCGATGTCGCTGGCAGTGTGTACGCAGCTTATTCAAATGAAGAGCGACTAACGGAAGCGACAGCCAATAGGAGAGAAGACGGGAGAGCTCACGTGATCCTTCTCTCTCTCTCTCGCTCAGCTCCTGCAGTAACGGAAAGATGGATGAAAGGCTAATTCTTGCTGTTAGCAATGTTCCAGTGCTCCATGATATGGATATGGTATATCCAGCCGCAGCTCTTGCACCAGCCGGTGGTACTCGCCGTGCTGACTCCGAGATTTAATGATTTTCGGACCCAGACAGACCGGCATTTGCGTTTTCGCCGCAGATAAACAGCCGCTATGGCAAACAGCACGCCTTGTTTCTCATTCATCTTTGATATAAAGCATTTTATGTACTGATTCCATTTATATTTAGTCTTTTCCCTCCAAAATGTTTGTTTGTAGCGGCAAGAAAAGAGATTCGCTGTCAACAGCAATGGAATGACATTTATAAACGTTACTAGGCAACCAGTAGTGGGAACGCCCACTAGCGACTTCACCGCCAGCCACTGGCGACCTGCAGCGACAAAAGGTGCGTACACACTGCCAGCGACTTTATCGCTGCAGGTCGCCAGTGGCTGGCGGTGAAGTCGCTAGTGGGCGTTCCCACTACTGGTTGCCTAGTAACGTTTATAAATGACATTCCATTGCTGTTGACAGCGAATCTCTTTTCCCCACGATCTCAGATACACCTTTCCACGCAGTATTTTTCTTAAAAATGTCCTTGTACGTGGGAAGAGACATATCATAGAGCACTGGAAAATTTCTAACAGCAAGAATTAGCCTTTCATCCATCTTTCTGTTACTGCAGGAGCTGAGAGAGAGAGAGAGAGAGAGAGAGAGAGAAGGATCACGTGAGCTCTCCCGTCGTCTCTCCTATTGGCTGTCGCTTCCGTTAGTCGCTCCAAAGTTGAACTTTTCTCAACTTTGTCGCGTCGCTGGACACGCCCACATCTAGCGCCAACGGTCGCGACAGGTCGTGTCGCCGGAAGTCGCTGTGCTCGCATTGAAAATGAATGGTATTGAGTCGCTGTCGCGCGCGATGTCGCTGGCAGTGTGTACGCACCTAAAGTCAGTGTGTACGCAGCTTTAGGGATGAGGTTAATATTCAGACATTATTGGGATATTCCGATCATAAGTCACATTTGGAGAAAGATTCAGAGACAAGTTCACATTAAATTTTTTTAATCTTATAAGGATAGACTTACATAATAATTATAAAAATTACTCGATGAATTAATCAACAGGTTTTAAAATGTTTTTATACTTAAATGCAAATAAAACGAACTATCTACATGTTAAAAAAAGGAAGAAGAAAATAACAGATTCGGTCCAATAGAAGCCATTTACCTATACGTGAAAGAACATGTAATTTATACAGTACACGTATCTACAACAATCATCAAATTGCACTGTATTTTTGTTGATTCTTTTCTTTCTTTTTATACAAAGTAAATAAAGAGCAACAGCATCTTAAAGGGACCATACGCTAATTCTCTCCAAGTAGTTTAAAGTGTGCATTGATAGGACATCTTAAATCTATACCTACAAGGTTGAATTAGATCTGCAATATTTCACACATGCACACATTAGCCCACTCCAACATATAGATTTGTTTTTGTCCCAATCATGTAAGGCCTATTTCTACATTAAATTTGGCACTTTTCATACAAACAAATCGATTTGTCTTGTAGCAGAACGGTGGTACTGTCAGAAAGGATATGATCGCTAAAATGCTGTTTAACACTGGTACAATGCCAACCAATTGGCACGCCACACAAACACCAGTGCATTTGATCTTACAGAGCATAGCCGAAAATAAAATACTTAAATATTTGTATTTTTTTGTTGTTTTTCCTTTTAAGAAATGGATTCAAAACCGGAACGAAAACGCCACAATTAGCAACACAAACAACCTTTCATTGAGGGAACAAATTGCCGAAATGAAAAGACGGGTACACGTGCATCACACTAACATACGATAACAACTCTACTCATATCATGCAAAAAGAACGGTCTAGATTTCTTATTTTTTTTAAATGTGCCACATCGACCTGACATCAAACACTGTACAATACTACAGTAGGTACATGTAAAAGGCCAATCCCTTGAATATGTCTTTTCTGAGGGTAACCCAATTGCATACTGACACGTCCGTTTACCTTTCGAATAAGACACAATTCCACCGGTGGAGACTTGGTAAGTACATAAAGCTGCAATGAGGGTGCACACCGTTCTCAGGGACCTGTACGTCAGCGACCTAGCTCTCGTTTGAAACGTAAAAGTGGAACAACAGTCCCAAGCTGCAGGTTCGCATCTGCGTTAAGGTCACTAAACTTGATGCTTTTTTTGGTAAGCTGAGCAGGTCGTCTGTTTTAAGGTTTCAAGGTCGAATACTTGGAGAATCACAAACAATGTTAAGCGCAAATCGAACGCACCATATTAATGAACCTCATGAAAACCACCAAGAAATGTCCAGGTCATATTTGACTCCAAAATCTATATATATATATACTATATTTTAAATATATTTTGCTTGAGAAAATGAGAATATTAGGTCAATATTTAGTTATGCTTCTCATTATAATGAAGCATCTAATTAAGCAAATATGCTTATTCTTAGTGGCCGGATATATTATAAATATTGTTGTGAACATGCATCTAACAGTCATGAAAATAATGTCACAATGAAGAATTAAAAAAACAATGCAAAATGTGTTTTGACATTATTTCCATGACATTTAAGCACATTTCACCCCAAATTCTCAGTAGCTTCATGTAATAAGAAATATTATATTTTCACTACTGTTGTATAAAATTGTTTATATATTATCATATTGTTTTAATGCCTCTAATTTATGCCGATTTAAAATAAAAATCATTACTACCGGTACTTTTATTTATGTATATTTTTTTAGGATAATTACACTTAAATTTCTTTTAAAGCATACATTTTTTTTTTTTTACATTTGGGAATGATATTTTTTTCATTACAGTAATGAGAATTTGGTGGGAAAATGCATCTTAAAGTCACGAAATATTGTCACAATGCATTTTTTTTAAAGCTTAAAAAAAATTAATGTACATTTTTTGTTTTGCATTGACATTATTTTCATGACAAATAAGAACATTTCACCCCAAATCTGCAGTCGCATAATATAATGAAAAATAATGATATTCTCACTGTAGTGAATATATATATATATATATATATATATATACATATACATACAGTATATATATTGAAATCGTCAAGTATTTATAAATCAAGTTAATATTTTTAAATTGCCTCTAATTTATGCTAATTTATGCAAATTTACCCCCAAAAGAAATTATGTCTGGATGCATTATGAATAATGACACTGAAAACCCTCAAATTAACCATCTGGACACATTATGGAACGTTATGTATTTTATTTTGTTCTTTTAAGAATTAAAAATAAGCAGTAATGCAATTTGGGGGAGAAATGCATTTAATAGTCATGCACAAACAACTTACTGGTCCTAAACATAGGCAGTATTTTCTCTATGCAAAATATATATATATTTTTAATTTTTAATTTTAGTGTGAAACAGGAGCCGGATATTTCTTCACGAGAGTCACACTAATATCATTGCGCATTAAATGCAGAATATAGTGGCTTTGTGTGACCTGTTCATTAGAGGACAACAGAAAAGAGTTGCATGTTGTGCGCACATGAACGTTGCTGACGTGTTAAAACTGGAACACTGGAACCGACAGCAGAACACGCAGGAATAATGAAAAACACATGTAGCTGCAAGGCTTTCTTCAAACATAGTAACATTCCTCAGAGGGGGCCTTCCAGTCATTTTGAACGAGTCTAATGGGAACACACAAACCTTTTCCAGACAAAACACATTTAAAGAAAAACATACTGGAACCAGACGAACGTTAATAGAGGCACAGACTTTTTTTTAGGCTCGCAGAGAGGCAAAACCGAGAATCCGAGACAAAGAAATCTCAAAAGGCTGATAAAAAGACACATTTAATAACCTAAGAGTCACATAAGACAAAAATGGGGTGCACGGTTCGCAAAGAAATTCCTGAATACTTCTTCCGTTATTGCATCAACATTTTCTAACCTGTTCGAGATCAAACACTTTGTGCGACTGGTTTGTGTAACGTCACTAAATACTTTGGGGAAACGGGTAACCGTCCAGCTTTGAGCGCTGAGTATGCGCGAGACAATAAAACCCATTAAACTACACCATAACAACGATAACACCCACGAGAATTTGCAGACGCATAATGCCCTCACTATGCAATCTGATACACAGTGGGCGAGTTTTAACCATTTAATGAAGCCCATGAAGTGAAGGTGAACTTAAAAAAGCTCAAAAACGTGCCGTTACCACATACATATGTGACACTGCGTTGAAAAATATAAAGGGGAGTAAAACAAGCGCTCACGTCTTAGAGTGCTGCATTAGCATTTACTTGGTGGTGATATTTATAATAAAAAAGAGGGTGGAAGATATAAAAAATAAAATGATACAAGACGGTGGGGATTCACTCCACAAATGTCTCATTGACAGCGACGCCCGTGTGCATTATTGTTTCTGGCGAGGTGGACCGCGAGTTCTAGCGTAAGGAGGGATAAAACAAGAAGCATCTGGCAACCGCAATAACTGCAAAGACATCAATTATATCAGGATTGCTGAGCTCTAGTCTGTCTCGTTTACAACAAGACAACGATTTTCCCATGCCACTTCATACCGCTAAAGTCCTGCCATCTCCAGGCGTTCACGCACACATTGCCGGAGCGTTTCGGACATGCTTAAAAGCTCCGTTCTCTACGAACCCCTAAAAGAATCGTGAACTTCTGCGTTTTAAACTTCCCCCCAAAACTGTGGTAAAGAATTACGATTTTCAACTTGGGGGGGATTCTCAGTACTTGGATGTCATAGTTTACAGAGACTTCGGGGCGACATAAAACGGTGTTTAAGACAGAAACGCAACAGCCCAACAGATCCGGGAACCTTCGATGCATCCCAGATTTTCAAAGAATGTTGTTACTTTAACGGTCAAACACAACTGTAAGAGGAATGGGAAATGCTTGAGACATATTTGAAATATTAAGCTACGTTTATGATGGGCGATGTGATGTCCAGCTATCCGTTTATCCTACAACGATAAGAGACACTTGACTAGTGGTAATCCGAGGTTCCACCGAAACATCCACCGTTCCATTTCCAAGAGGTGTTACGAGAAATGTTCAGTGAAAAGAACTTTTGGCAAAAAGTTTGTGGATCACATGGTACGTGAAATTCCTCCCCCTCTGCTGGCCGCACGAGCATGTCGCCGCCTACGATGTTTTCACCAGGTCATAGACGTAAATGTGAAAGTCGTCATCAAACTTGATGAAGTAGACGGAAGGCTTGGCCTCCACCTGATGGATAACCATACCAGTTCGTTTAGAGCCGTCCTCTTTGGCATATTCCACCTGCTTACCGACAAGGCTGTCCACTACCTCCCCGGGCTCCCGCTCCGCTGGGGGCGAGTCGTCTGAAACATACGGAAAATACAATAATATGATTCTAAGAAACGAATAATGAAGATAATTCATAAATAATAATATACAAATTAAATTACAAACATTTATTAATAAATAAGATCATTTAAAATAATTAATAAAAAACATAGATAATAAAAATAATAAGAATTAATAAATATACAAATTAAATTACAACATTTATTAATAAATAAGATCATTTAAAATAATTAATAAAAACATAGATAATAAAAATAATAAGATTATTAATAAATATACAAATTAAATTACAAACATTTATTAATAAATAAGATCATTTCAAATAATTAATAAAAAACATAGATAATAAAAATAATAAGAATTAATAAATATACAAATTAAATTACAACATTTATTAATAAATAAGATCATTTAAAATAATTAATAAAAACATAGATAATAAAAATAATAAGATTATTAATAAATATACAAATTAAATTACAAACATTTATTAATAAATAAGATCATTTAAAATAATTAATAAAAACATAGATAATAAAAATAATAAGATAATTAATAAACATCAATAAAATTGACTTCACACGAGTAATAAATTATAAGAATTATTAAAAAAGACAATTTAAGATAATATTAAAAAATGAAATGAATAACTAAAAATTACAGAATTTATAGATTAATATATTTTTATGTAAAATAATTAATAAAAAAAACTGATAATACAATTATTAAATAATGTAAGGTCATTAAAAAAATTCATAACTTTAGATAAGTTAATTAAATATACAAATTAAATTACAAAAATGTACTAATAAATAAGCTAATTTAAAATAAATTATAACAAACATAGATAATACAATTAATAAGATAATTAATAAACATCAATAAAATTGACTTCACACGGGTAATAAATTATAAGAATTAATGATTAAAAAGACAATTTGAGATAATATTAAAAAATGAAATTAATAACTTAATTACATAATTTATAGATTAATACAATTTTAAATGTAAAATAATTAATAAAAAAACTGATAATACAATTATTAAATAATGTAAGGTCATTAATAAAATTCATAACTTTAGATAAGTTAATTAAGAATTAATAAATTAATAAAATAAATATGATGATATAAGAATTAATAAACATGAATAAAATTGACTTCAGATAAGTAATAAATGATAAGAATTAATAAATTATTAAAAAAAGATAATTTAAGATATTAAAACAATGAAATAAAGAACTTCAAATTACATCAATAATAGATGAATAAAATTAAAAAGATAATTTAAAATAAGAAATCCAAATTATATTTAATACATTTGGAGATGATAATTTAATAAAAACATAAAAACAATGAATAACTTCAAATAATAATATAAGAATACAATTACCAAAATTAATAATTAAGATAATTTTAAATTATTAATAAAAAAACATAGATAATAAAATGCATAAAATAATTTACGGTAATTAATAAAATTCTTAACTTTAGATGGGTTATAAATTATAGTAGAATACATTAATACAATAAATAAGATGATTTAAGATAATTAATACACATTAATAAAATATACTTAATAATTATAAATAATCAATATTAATAATTACTTATAATTATTAATTTAAAAAACGGATAATACAATGAATAACATAATTTAAGGTAATTAATAAAATCTTAACTTTAGATAAGATATAAAGTAGAATAAATTAATACAAAAAATTAATAAGATGATTTAAGATAATTAATACACATTAATAAAATATACTTCAGATAAGTAATACATTAATATCAAAAGATTTCATTAATAAATTCTAATTAAATCATTAATAAAATAATAATTTTAAATAAAATCAAATAATTTAAGATTAATAAATACAAAACATATTTAATGAAATTAAAGATGATTTAAGAATAAAAAACATTGAATAACTTCAGAAAATTCAATAAGAGTATATAAAAAATTCATAAAATGTTATAATAATTTAAATAATAATTTAAGTATTAATAAAAAAACATAAAAACTTAATAAAGATAATGAATCAAAAACAGTTAATAAAATAACTTCAGGAAATTAGAATAAATAAGATAATTTAGGATAATAAAAAATAAAATATATTGATAGAAATATTTTACAAATATTTATAAAACATGTTTAATACAATGTATAACTCCAGATAATAAGTATATAAAAATGAAAGATTTAATAAATAAATACGATTATGAAAGGGTTTTAGGGTGCAACTGTGTCTGGCCACGTTTTGTCCCTCGAGCTTCTGAAGAAAATCCCTTTAGCCATTTTAAAAGATCTCATTTCTACGTTTTAAGAACCAAACCAGAAAACTTTTAAGCGAAAAGTTAAAGCGAAAAAGCAACAACAAAAGGTGCAAGAACGTGTACTTACTCGTCCCATAAAACAACGCAAATCATGTCAATCAAATCAGTGCTGGCACTTTCGGTGTAACATCAATTTAGATCTAAACAAACACCAAAGAAACGTACTTGAGTCTGGCATGATCCTCAGATCTCCGTCTTTGTAGTCATCGAGCAGCTGGTACATGTATAGCACCGGGTCTTTCTCGTATGTGATATAAAACCATGTGTTCATGATGGGCGCTCGAGCCAGCACCATTCCCCTCCACTCGTTCTTAGTGCCGTCTTCCGTCTCGAACATGTGCTCAACAGCTTTGCCGATCATGGTGTCGGCCAGGTGGGCGTCGCTGATGCGTGTTGATGCTGAAAGACACGTGAGAAAGCAAGACACGCTATGAATGGCAGGACAGAAAACATAATTTCCTGCTGTAAAAGGGCGGCTGTGGCTCAGGTGGTAGAGCGGGTAGGCTGCCAATCGCAGGGTTGGCGGTTTGATTCCCGGGCCACATGACTCCACATGCCGAAGTGTCTTTGGGCAAGACACTGAATCCCAAGTTGCTCCCAATGGCTGGCTAGCACCTTGCATGGCAGCTCTGCCATCATTGGTGTGTGAATGCAAGTGTGTGTGTGAATGGGTGATTGGGACACAGTGTAAAGCGCTTTGGTAACCTCTAAGGTTAAAAAAAGCGCTATGTAAGTGCAGACCATTTACTGCTGTAAAAACTGGGTTAAACTAACCATGTTAGTCTCGTGGCCTAGTGGTAAGTGCATTGAGCCTTGGTGCTCATGTGGGAAATAATGGTTCGAATTCAGCCAACGTTGTGTCCAAAACCCATTCCCTTCACTGCCCCTAAATAAGCGACTCTCCACAAAATCAAACGTAAATATAGGTCATCAGATGTTTTGGACATACCTAGTCTGTCAGGTAGGACTTCCAGTCCTTGCACCCTCTCGTCTTTGTGCAGCTCCAGGCCGTAAACGCAGTCAAAACCGTCATATTTAATCAGGTAGAGCGACGGGTTGACAGGCACCTGGTCTAAAACGGTTCCTTTCCACTGCGATGCTGCTCCGCTGCCCTCTTTCCAGATGTGTTGGATACGACAGCCCACGATATTCCGCCTGGGCTGAGTCACGGCTTTTGTGGGACCTACAGTGCTTTTGTGTTTCCTGTGTAAAGACGTCATAATCAGAGCTATACGTCTTTAAATCGTCATAAATCCATGTTCATATATGCAGGACTAAAAACAACAAAACACACAAAACTTACTTGTGAGAATTCTTTTTCTTCATCATATTGGCAGAGACACCAGGATGCCCTTCAATGACAGAAAAGGCATATTTAGTTGAAATCAAAACAATCGCAAGAGGTCATTTACATGTAGACGTCACAAAGGTATGTTCTATGTTTCTGTCTGATGGACACAAACGAAGATGCCATACAATGCAAGTCAACAGGGTCCAAAACTTTGAAGCTCCAAAAAGCACATAAAGGCAGCATAAAAGTACTCCATACGACTCCAGTGGTTACATTTTAATCTTCAGAAGTGAGATTTGGCATGAGATGCCAAATCACATAAATCAATATTTAACTCTTACTTTATTATACATTTTCCTTCCTGCCCAGTAGGTGGCGATATACATGGAGAATGTGAATCGCCAAAACAAAAAAAACGTGAAAGTGGACATTTATATTAGAAAATGACTTAAACACTGATCTGTTTCTCACGCACACGTATCACATCACACCTGAAGACATGGATTAAACCACTGGAGTCGTCTGGATTACTTATATGCTGCATCTATGTGCTTTTTGGAGCTTCAAAGTTCTGGTCACCATTCACTTGCATTGTATGGACCTAGAGAGCTGAGATATTCTTCTAAAAATCTTTGTATGATGCAGGCATGAGGTTGGATAAATGATGAGAGAATTCACATTTTTGGGTGAACTATCCCTTTAAGCTTGCTTCTGTCATTTACATTTATACATTTGGCAGATGCTTTTATCCAAAGCGACTTACAGAGCACTTATTACAGGGACAATCCCCCCTGGAGCAACCTGGAGTTAAGTGTCTTGCTCAAGGACACAATGGTGGTGGCTGTGGAGATCGAACCAGCGACCTTCTGATTACCATATTACCAGTTATGTGCTTAATACCACTACACCACCACCACTCCATTTACCACAGACAATAATTTTGTCCCTCTGTTTTTTGAATTAAACAAATATGTTGTTTACAATAATGAACTTACAATGGGAGCCTATGGGGCACACTTTCTGGTGGGTTAAAAAGTAAGTGTTTAGTTAAAACATGTATATGAATTCTTCAGTAAACATGCGTGTTATATGGGCAGTAAAGATGTCAATCATCTCTTCAGAGGCGGCACTACTCTGAGGCGGATATATTTTGCACAGACAACTATAGAAAATATTCCTTTAAGTGGACTTCAGAGAATACCCCTTTAAAATAATACAAGCACTGAAAACAGACATACCTGCATCAGCTCTGGATCTTTGGGCCGCGTTCTTGCCAAATGGGGTCTTCATTCATCTGTGACTGGGGGGGCAGCCTGGCTGCCACACTAGGGCGAAAATATCTATTTTACTCTTTGCTATGAATGAAAAGGGTGTAAGGGAGGAAGGGGGAGTGAAACTTAAAGGGGCTAATCAAAAACAACAAAAAAAGCTGGCATACAATATCGTCCTTCGATACCCGTCTGACTTAGTGGAATGCTTGGTGCTCAATTTTGAGTGGGCGCGACGGGTTGCACCAGCCCGCTCAGGGCTCTGGCAGCTGCGTTATGATCCAGACTTCTTTTGGAAGGGCTTCAGCAACCTACAAAACAAAGTACAACAGCTTAAATGTTTGTGAAACACTCTGGGAATGTAAATGCATTTTGGTCATCTTTTAATCAGCCGTTTGACCAGTCACAGTGACTGATCAGAGCTGAGATCCTCCACCATGCTGTCTGACGCTAATCACCCGTTCCAATCTGATTGGCTGGCACTACACAACTTTTGTGAGGGTAAATTTGAGTCCAAGGCCGTCCAAACATAAATACTCAAGATTCAGGCCAGATCATCAATCACATGAGACTTGAGACAGTGTTATGCAACACATCTGGTGTACACTACAAGCAAAGGGCTACCTCAAATCGACCCATTACGCCTACGTCAACTGGCCAGATGAATCAAGCTCAGTCAGATGATGGCAAATTCATTTGTCCTACCAGGCTGTCCGGTTCAATTCAAAGCTCAATCGACTGCATTTGTGGCATAATGCTGATTACCATAAAAATACATTTTGACTCATCCCTCCTTTTCTTTATTAAAATAAAAGCAGCAAAAATCGAGGTTACATAAGCCTAGCTTCCTTCCACTATTCACGCTGTTTTGTTGTCGACAAAATCAAAATGCGTAAACATTTGTTTCGCGAATTTGCCGTCTCCTGCCAGTTTCCATTCAAATGGCCGATTATTGATAAAAATGGTGTGCGTGATGACATCATGCATAAAAAACACATTTACATTTATGCATTTGGCAGATGCTTTTATCCAAAGCAACTTACAGTGCACTTATTACAGGGACAATCCCCCCGGAACAACCTGGAGTTAAGTGCCTTACTCAAGGACACAATGGTGGTGGCTGTGGGGCTTGAACCAGCAACCTTCTGATTACCAGTTATGTGCTTTAGCCCACTACGCCACCACCACTCCCATACGTTTTGGTTTGTCGCAAAAGAAATCTGCCCTTACGCCTTTCCATACATAAATGTGTGTTTATCGCTAATTGTGTACCTTTCGCCTCCCGGACGTCCCTAATTTTTTCCCCACCGAAGTTTTGGTATAATGGGGAGAGCATTGAGACAATTCATTGTAATTAGTCAGCTTACAGTCATTTTAATCTCACAAATAAAAGCAATCAAAAGAGGAGGAATTGCAGTCAGAAGCGGACAGTTGCCCTTCTGATAGGACTGTAATATTGGTCCTGATGTTGCGCCTATCACAGGTCGTCATGGCCCTGTTCAAGTTAGCAACCGGCAACAAGTATAGGGGGAAACTTTTGGTCTTAGTATAAAGATCATCCTTATTGATGTGGTGTAAAATCAGGGTTTACATATATGTTGCATTCCTGATATTCAATAGGATATTTTGAGAAATCATCTAATCGAAAGCATCACCATCACAACTGCATCATGTCCCGCAACTTTTACTGACCAACTGAACTTGACTGTCATCTTAAATTAATTTTAGTGTCATAATGCAAATTTACATTTTCTGAAGAAGCTCAAAAGCTCGTTTTTAGAAAGTGAACTCAGTATTGGACAAACAGTTCTGATAGTTTATAGTCTTTTTTTTCCCACCCAATTTGGAATGCCCAATTCCCAAAGTCCTCGTGGTGGCGTAGTGACTCGCCTCAATCCGGGTGGCGGAGGTCGAATCTCAGTTTCCTCCGCGTCTGAGACCGTCAATCCGCGCATCTTATCACGTGGTTTGTTGAGCGTGTTACCATAGAGACATAGCGGCATCCATGCCTAACTCACCAAGCACCCCCACTGAGAACAAACCACATTATAGCGACCACGAGGAGGTTACCCCATGTGACTCTAGCCTCCCTAGCAACAGGGCCAATTTGGTTGCTTAGGAGACCTGGCTGGAGTCACTCAGCACTCCCTGGCTTCAAACTCATGTCTCCAGATGTGGCAGTCCACGTCTTGATAGTTCATAGTCTTGAACAAACGCAGAACATCCTGATAATATCTTTCAGATGACTTTTTTCGTCTACAGAACAGGGTAAATCTAATTTAAGTTTGTGTAAGGAAGGCATATATAGGTCTAAAAAAAAAAAAAACTTTTTGTTTAGTAATTCATTTTTTTAATGTAATGCTTTTTTCATTTGGTAATTTATTTAATTTCATACAGGCTACTTTGCCGGCATTTTTCCAAAAGTAATTCCAGGGTTTCCCGCAGCACTTTGAAACTAAGGCGGCCCCCTAAGCAACACACGCCTGCCGCCTTAACTACGTCGTCAAAAAAATATATATGAGCGATATTCGCCGTGTTACTCTGTCCTGTTTTCTCCCTTTCCATCTTTAAATATGTGATAAGATAAAATAATATTTGAGATGACCAATCAAATCAAAGTAGGCGGGCTTTATGTTCACAGCGCGAATTTTAGTAGAGCGACTCGACAGTAAAGGAGCGACTCGACGCTAATCTAAACTTCATTCACTTTCCATGTATAGATCAAGACAGACTTGCGGAACAGACTGCAGGGGAACAGTCTGACAGCCTGCATGAAAATATGCATAAAAGGTCCACTCGTAAAAGAGTGCAATTACCGAAGGGCCCTTGAATTGTTTTTTTCTAAACCAAGGAGGATAGCCTGTAGCGATGCTAGGTGTCAGCTCTGCCATAAGCAGTGATTGTAATAAGCTTTGCACATTTTGACGGACTATTAGATGTAATGTTATTACCTTGACAAACTAATATATCATTAAAAAGATATGACTCAAGTTTCAGTATTTGTCTTAATTTGTGTCAGGAGTTATGCAATTCCAAATACACCCCCCGCCCCCGCCCCCCCCCCACCACCACCCCCACCCCCACCACCACCTTAACTAACACATTTTCTGCGGGAAACCCTGAATTCTAAACAATAATTTTATAGAATTGGGTTATTTGTTAGTGTTCCTAAAAAGCACACTGATGCTTTTCTCCTAGTACTGTGTCATTATTTTTAATATAAAACATCATCGCGCAGAGAAATGACATGTTTTATGTTTTGTGGACTAATTCCGTGACCGCCGTCTATTATTTTGAATGGTGTGGAAAAGCAACTTTAATAAATAAACGGATGGCTAACGTGATTAAATGAATCACAAAGAGCGGCCATTCATTTGTTCTCTGTGCACTTGTCAATGTGCATGATCCGAGATATTTGTGATGGCTCTCCTGGAAGTGTCATGTCTGCAGCAGCAGATCTACATGCCGTTAAGATCAATTCATAATCACATACAATAAATCGGCTTTCAAGGATGTATACCGTGTCGCCATGATTACCATGTAGTCATGTGACTACATTTTTGCGTTAATGCCAATTTTCTGAACAAAAAGTGTTTCCAAACCAATTTTTCGCAACATCTGAAGTATCGACATAGAGTTTATGCGCTAGAGTTAAACGGAAAAAAATTATATCGACATTTGTGAAATTTTAGCGATTATTTGCGTTTCCATCAAACCTTTCCGCAAAAAATCCTTGGATGCAAACGTAGTTAATGAGACATTTACAATGGACATGAACGGGGCCAATTCGTAAACATAAACAAAGTTACTGTTTAAAAAGTATAGTGTTTTGAACAGCTCAAATAATACAAAAGCTTTCACAGAAGCATTCAATTATAAGCTTCTATAAGATTTCTGCCTTTAAACCCTTAAAAATTGGCCCCATTGACTTCCATTGTAAGTCCCTCACTGTAACCTCGATTTTTGCTTCTATTTTTTTTTTTTTTAAATCGAAATTACTGTTTGTGGTAATCAACATTACGCCACAAATGCTATCGATTGAGATGAACTTGTGTTGAACCCTAGTCTTCCAGCCTCTGAATTCAATTCTTTCTTTATATTCACTAATAATGCACTATTGAGAAAAACATGAGGGTGAGAAAATGATGGCAGATTTTCATTTTAGGGTGAACTATCACCCTTAGTCATTATTAGAATTTATTTTATTTTTTTGGATAGCAATTGCTAGAAATAGGGGAGAAAATGTGTTTTTGTCTTAGTAAATTAATTGTCTCATTAAAATAATGTTACACATTAAAATAAAATCACAATATGGCCTTAGTGACATCCATGCATTCGTCTCAGCACAGACTTTTCTCGATCTGCACATGTATGATGGAACAATTCTGTGTTCTTTGTTGGAATTTTCCAGCATATTACAATCTGATATTTTAGCGGAAGAAGCAAAAGTGTTAAGCTGTGTCAAATGTTGACATGTGGCTGCTTTAATGATGCCATCTGACAACGCTGAATGCAATTAAAGAGAGTGAATTTACATTTCAATGATGCACAACATTATTGAACAATATTTCTTGACGTGGCCTGAATAAAATGAAATCAGGAAACGGATGCAAAAATAAATGGAATGGTTTTGGAATTTAATGGTTATGCACAATGTAGTGGTCGACCTATATGGGTTTTTCAATGGCTGATACCGATATCTAGATAGCATGATGGCCGATATACATAATATAATCTAACAACAGCAAATCAGATGTGCACAAAACTTCTGAAGTGAAACAACCAATTTGTTATGCAAAATGTAATTAAATTTGCATAAAATTTAAAAAAAAATTATCCATTGATAAATCTATTGGTAGATTTTGGAACTGACACAAGGGAATGTTAACACTTCTATTAATAGGCCAAGCAAACACGATTATCGGTCAATGGCGATAATCGCAAAATGGCCAAATATCGGCCGATTAATCGACCTGCTGGCCGATATACTGGTCTATCACTAATACAATGTACTATAACTTCACCAGCTACATTTTGACAACTTTTGACAGCCTAGATCAACAAGTGGACCATTTACAAAAAGAAAAACAACTACATTTTTTCATATAATAACATCGAAGATTGCAAAAAATAAAAAAGTTGACAAATCGATCCAGTTTTATATTGAATGGTCTACATAAATAGTGAAAATGCCCGATACAGCTACATCAGTCCGGCCAATAAATCACACGATATTTGGCCATTTGGAATGATCCGCCAATAACTATACCCGATTAGCCGATTAACAGAATGCCGCCTGGCGTCAGTTCCAAAATCTACCAAAAGCCTTGTCACAATGTTAGTGCACATTTCCTGATTTCAAATATGTTTTTTGTGAATTTGATAAATATTGTAAAGTAAATAAAAGTCTAAAGTGAAGCTACATTCAGCAATTAAATGTACTTCTTATCTGCAATCATTAAATTGCATTAGCCTATATCAGCCGACCTGCTCTTTAGATTAGTGCTACACCGACTAATCGGCCAATATTTGGCCGTTTTGCGTTTATACCATAGACTGTAAAAAAGATGGACGACGCCCCTTCGCTCTTTTCCATTGGTGAGAACTGAAGCCGCCAGTGCCTCGATATGGCGCTGACATCTTGGGACTTGAGTCTGCGCAGTTGCGATTTCGGGACCAGACCTGCGCAGTAGTGAGCAGGAAGTAAAGCCGCGAAATCAAGGCCCCGCCCTCACTCTCGCTGAATCAATCGCAAAAAATTATTGAAATAATTCATTATAGAAATTTAGATATTACATTTAAAGCTCCAATCTCCTCAGTCCTCCGAAGATCCCGAAAAAAAGTCAGTTGGTGCTTCAGTGACTACTTCGCTCAGAGAACCTGTCAATCACAGCTGTCAATCATGATGTCACAGCACCGTTTTTATAGCATCAAATAACTAAAAACAAACTTATTTTGAAAATAAACACTTGAAATTGAAACGACAGTAAATGACAGAAACTATCTTTGGAAAAAAGATATGTGAAGTGTAATTTAATTGTTTAGTTGGTCTCACGTCCCGTTGAATAACATGGGGAGGCGGGGTTTATGACCTATACTAGGACCAGCCACCGGGGGGCGATCGAGACATTTTGGCTTCACTTTTGAGGGCTTGTGCGGCACACTTGGTTTATACGCATCGTGCGATAACCGTGTTTGCTTGGCTGATCAACAGAATTGTTAAACTTCTCCCAGTTCCAAAATCTACCAACTGTTCATGGAAAGTCAAAACTATTTATTTTCACGTTTATGCATATTTGAGTAAATATTGCAGTAAAATAAGTGTTTGGTTCACTTTAGAATTTTGTTTAGATCTGATTTGCTGTTGTCAGCCATCATATTCTCTAGATATCGTTCATATCTGCCACTGAAAAACCCATATCAACCGAAATGCCAAATTGGTTGGGGTTGAAGACTAATCGGAACATAAATAAAGTCTTATATCAAAAACCCACCACATCACTTTTTTCTTCTCTTTAATCGCTCCTTTACAAGCCTAATTGATCAATGAATCCTCCGGAGGTGCCCTACAAAAGCCTTCAGCAGACTGTCATTAACAGCCCCCCCTTGCAGAATGATTAATTTGACTTATTCCTCATGGAAATTCATGGACTTTCTCAATGCAACCCAATCAGTGAGCATTACACGAAACTAAACCAGACTGACTCATGAATACAAGACCTCACATTTCAAATGGGCCAGAACCGTCAACAATGCAGTGAGATCAGTTGGTCAGATTGGGTTACAGTACTGCCATCAGTGTTGGGTGTAATGCATTATTAAGTAATTAAATGACTTTTTCATTGAAAAAAGTAAAGTAAGGGATTACTCTTAATTTCTTTGTAATTTAATTAGTTACTTCTGATGTAATGCGTTAAATTCTATATAAAAAAATAGTGAATTTAAAATCGAAATTTAACATCTAATGTTATAATTTGTTTTCTAATTTAACGCTGCCCCTTTAAATTATTCGGCTAGTTTATGAATTATTAATTTGATTTTATATGATTTATTTGAAAGAATTAAAAGAACAGTTTCATGTTCCTTGTATTTTTCATCTGGACGAGGTTGATAAGGGTTTTAGAAAATAATTTGTAATAAGTAACGCAATTACTTTTCAGACAGAGTAATTAGTACAGTAATCTAATTACACTAGATGTAATTAGTAGTTAGTAGTTAATTACTTTTTAAGAGTAACTTACCCAACACTGACTGCCATTAAAAGATAAAATAATAAGTAGAACTGCCAGTTGTCAAGTTAAAATAATATGTTTCACCATTTTTACACATTAAATCTGATCGTATAAACCTGCAAGGTGCATAAAATAACAATTTATGAAGGAAAAAAATGCATAATTGAGCTTCACAGACAGGATAATATCAGATACACTGCATAAACACTCTACTTAGCAAGTAAACAACCAAAAACAAGGCTGCAGTGGACCACAAATATGCGTTGTATGATCAATAATCGCAATTCATCATTAAAAATGTTTAAATCTGTAATGCTAACTGACTCAAAATCGCTTCCAATCCCATTTAAACATCCAACAGTCCCCATAAATGCATCCAAACACCTTACTCTATTTGTTAAGACTTCACACACGTCATACAACAGGGATATAATGCGCAATAAAGAGCTTGAAATGTGTAATTTGTGTGAGTACACGCAGTGCAATAGCGTATAGCTCGACACAGCTCAACGGCTCGCGCCGCCATTTTGGCTCAAGCTCTTATTTACAATCCCGCAGCAGAAACAAAGGGAGCACAAGAAACACATTTTCAACACGCCAACAGAACCGTCTGGATCCCCCGTCCTCACAGCTCGCCCCCAAACCCCCTGTCCTCCCTCCTCTGCAGATCTGAGCTAAATAAAATCGCATTTCGCTTTTTTTTATTCACGTGCAATGCATAAATATGACTTTTGTGGCATGGATGCTCGCTTACCCCGGTAATATTTTAGAAATTCACGCATATTACTGCATAACAAATGTTTCCACTCCAGCTCTGCCTCACTTGTCTGTTCAATGAGCGGCGTTTGATGAGCGCAGGCGGCCCCGAATGCGGCCGAGCCGTTTCCCTCCCCTCCCCTTCTGCCAGATAGTGCTCCGCTGAGGGATGGAACTGGCGCTGTGAAACGGGCTTTCCTGCCACATAGTGCGCCGCGGCTCGTCTCCCATCGTTTTTCTTCGGCTGCTTTCGGCATGACTGGGCGAGCGGGTATGCGCATGCGCATGCACTGCGACAGGACTTTAGGAGACTTGATTGTCCCCCTCAAAAATTCCACTAGCAATGAACAATAAAGTCAATTCAATGAGCTTGAAAGTGCTCTCCTGAAATGCGTTATATGACAATTTTAATAATAAATCCACGTACAATAAACAACAAAGTCCATATGGGACTGGCTGTGTAGTGCTATCCTGCATACATATGTTAATCTCACTCACAATTGGCAACATAGTCTATTTGATGGACTGTATTTACAAAGTGCTGCACTACAATGCTCTATGTTAATTTAAAACCGAGATGTTTTTTGATGATACCGTTTTTATAAATAATTTGACTTTAAGCTTCATATGCTATACAGCGATGCCTGATCATATGTGCACTTATCAAGATGACTTCACATTATTTATTGATTAGACATTTATGCCACACATATACATTTACAGATTTTGTGATCGTAAAAGCTACAATATGCTTTTTTCAACAATTAAAATGTATTTTATGATTCACCATGTAAGGTTTGTGTGCTATATAGGCCTATTGATCATACTGTATATCAGTGTTATATAGCCTACATATTTATTACACACTCCAAAAATTATTTTAAGATTTACACATTTTAATTTCATAGCAAAATTAAATCAAACTGAATTGAGTAATATTAAACAAAATAAAACAAAACTGAATAGGCTATTATAAATGTTATTAATTTAATTTAGGTAAAATAAATTGTGTTATAAATCTTAAAAATAGGCAAAAAAAAAATAGTTTTTGTGTATATTTAGGAATCACTGTCTAAGGTACAAACTGTTGAGTAATCTTTAACAAAATACAATACGTTTTATTAATTTAATTTAGATAAAATCACACAATTTGATGGAATTTTTGTTATGAAACTGAAATGCATAAATATTAAAAATAGGTTAAAATATATTTATTTTAGTGTACAGTATATATTTATGATTCACTATCTCAGGTACATAAAATACTTAACATTTTCTATAATTAAAAATGTCATGCTTTTCCTCATTTGTAAGTTGCTTCGACTAAAATCATCTAAATGACTAAATATAATGCAAAAATTTTGTCAAACAAGTAATAATATCAAATAGTTCAGATTGTTATGTTTTAAAGGTATTGTTACACCCAAAAAATATATTTTATGATTTACATATTTCAATTTCATAGCAAAATACAATCAAATTTAATTGAGTAATCTTTAACAAAATAATAATAATAAAAATTAATATATATATATATATATATATATATATATATATATATATATATATATATATATATAATATTTAAAGTTTTATACATTTAATTTAGTAAAAGTTACAAAATTTAATTGAGTAATCTTTAACAAAATAATAATAATAATAAAAAAAAACAATAAAAAAATATATATATAATATTTAAAGTTTTATACATTTAATTTAGTAAAAGTTACAAAATTTAATTGAGTAATCTTTAACAAAATAATAATAATAAAAAAAAATATATATATATATATATATAATATTTAAAGTTTTATACATTTAATTTAGTAAAAGTTACAAAATTTAATTGAGTAATCTTTAACAAAATAATAATAATAAAAAAATACAAATATATATATATATAATATTTAAAGTTTTATACATTTAATTTAGTAAAAGTTACAAAATTTAATTGAGTAATCTTTAACAAAATAATAATAATAAAAAATAAAAATATATATATATATATATAATATTTAAAGTTTTATACATTTAATTTAGTAAAAGTTACAAAATTTAATTGAGTAATCTTTAACAAAATAATAATAATAAAAAATAAAAATATATATATATATATATAATATTTAAAGTTTTATACATTTAATTTAGTAAAAGTTACAAAATTTAATTGAGTAATCTTTAACAAAATAATAATAATAATAATAATAAAAAATATATAATATATATATATATAATATTTAAAGTTTTATACATTTAATTTAACAAAAGTTACAAAATGTAATTTCATGGAATTTTTGTTTTGAAACTGAAATGCGTAATTCTGAAAAATAGGCTATAAAATATTTGAACCCAGTTTTTATATTTCCATAGTTACACTGATCTGATAACCAGACAACATTAACCAAATACCATATTGCAAAGTTTTACCAAATGCAAAGGATAAAGCCAGAAGCACCAAACGTCTGATCCACAGCTCTCAGTTTCAATCAAATAAAACACAAGACAAGCACCAGGTGG
Source organism: Xyrauchen texanus (assembly GCF_025860055.1). Classification (NCBI taxonomy): domain Eukaryota; kingdom Metazoa; phylum Chordata; class Actinopteri; order Cypriniformes; family Catostomidae; genus Xyrauchen; species Xyrauchen texanus. The sequence continues at coordinate 2,696,379 of NC_068319.1, read as the reverse complement.
TAAACAAAAGGTTTACTCATCAAATAAATCATTAGAGAGTTTCTTTTTAACCCTGTTATAAACACATTCTGTTCTTTAGTAATGACATTGTCTAATACGTAGTGACATCCATTAACACACACAGACACATGATCAGACACACGAGCAAACCCAAAAATCACAGTAAGGGAGTGGCATCAATCATCTCCCTGTTTCCCAAACAAAACTCGGCCCGTCTCCCTCTGCGGTTGCCATGGAGACAAGTGTCTTCACATGCCTTTGAACTGCTGCATAATGGACAGGAGCTGCTCACTGCGTTTTTGGATGTTGCTCTGCTCCTCTTTCAGTTTGTCCTGCTCGAGCAACACCTCATCCTGGAACATTCACATGAAATAAATGAGCTGGCGGGGTGATGAGGTACCTTTAAATGCTAAACAGCTGTCTCCTCATGCATGAAATGAGACATTTTCCAGAGTGTTGTGAGTCATTTTCTAAAGTCATGACTGTGGTCAAGTATTCCATTCACAACAGTGTGAGAAAAAAGCTTGTTTACGAAACCACGGCTGACTTGAAACTGACTTTTAAAGCCAATTAACACAATAACTTGATGTATAAGCAGTGTTTCGAAGATTTAAAATGTAAATATTTTATATAACATTAAATACTGGCCATCTGACGATGCATTTTTGGCCATTTTTAACGTTTTCTGCCACATTCAAACGTTCAGTTTTTCTATCACCTGTTTCAAATTTGCCCGCCCTTAAACGGCATGTAAAAACAAACACTGTGATTGGTCGCTTTAACTGTCATTTATACGGTCTCTTCCTGTATAAGTGGGCAGTTCTTGGCTACTAAAAGCCATTAAGTGGACCAGATTTACGCCAAAAGTCTTCTCAAGACTTCTACCCCCATGGCAAAGGGACTGTTTGTGGTTATGTTAAGGTCACACACCCTCAGTTTACACAGCTCCTTCCTCTCCTTGTCATTCTCGTCTGCTCGCGCTCGCAGCCAAGCCTCGTTCTGAGCTTTGTGTCTTTCCAGCATTTCGTGAATTTCCTGTCCAATCACAACCACAACCACAAACTTCCTTCATCTATTGTGAAGAACAAGAACGACCAAGACACATAATCTAACAATGTAACGTTTAAAGGACTGAGTAAACGAACACAAATGTTGTTGACGTTGATTTGGGAGGCCGTGACTTTGTTACACGTGTGAAATGGGACTCAAACCTGTTTCTGTCTCAGGAGATGTTCATTTTGAGCATCTCTCTCTATTTGCAGAGCCTCAGTGTCCCGCACGAGTGCCGCCTTCTCTCTGTTTTAAGAGGATGCAGAATCAGTTTCGCCTTAGATGTGTTTTAGATACATACCTTCAAATCAAACATTCAAAAAGGATTTTTTTACCTGTCTAGTTTGAGGAATTCCTCATCTAACATGGCAAACGCTTTATGGATCATGTTCAGGGCCTCATCACGCACTGCGGTGAAATCTCTATGACCTGTCGCCTGAATGAAAGTGATATTATTGTCTTGTATGCTACATTTCCATATTTGTGCATACACAAAATGCAATAAGGTTTAGCAGTGCATATAAATCCTAAATATATCCTTAAAAGTACAACATCCTTTACATCCTTACATTTACACTCAAAACATTATTTAAAGATTTACACATTTCAGTTTGCAACAAAATTCCATCGAATTGAACGGAATAATCTTTAATAAAATAACAGTTTTATTAATTTAATTTTGGTAAACATTACACAATTCAGTTTGATGGAATTTTGTTATGAAATTGAAAGGCGTAAATCTTAAAAAAAAGGTTAAATATTATTTTTATGGACATCATTTATATATACATACATACACACACACAAGATCCTATATATCCTTAAAGGGCTATTTTGCATATATGAAGATATTAAAAAATTATATATATATATATATATACTGTGGTATAT